>NC_133156.1:39988369-40291399 GCF_040802235.1 Manis javanica
GTCACATGAATTCCCAAAGATAAACTTTATGTATGAATGTCAGCAGAGACTTTTGAAACTGAAGTCTCAGGAACTGAGTTAAACAGGGAATTTAAAACCTAGCTTTTGGATAATCACCAATATTCCTTAGCACTGTCTGAAATTTCTGTCATACAATATAGACATAGACACACATACATAGTAGGGAGATGTAGATAGATTTTTCTATTTATTGGCTGCATCCCCCAACAAGAATGTTATAAGCCCCACGAGGATAAAAACTTTGCCTTTCTTGTTTTCACTACTATGTTCCCAGTTTTCTCAGTGCCTGAGAACTAGTAGGCACTCAATAAATAGTTGTTGAACATTGAGTGAATAAATACTGCAATGCCATTAACCACCACTAATAATTTAGGATAAAGATTTAATAAAGTCCCTTGTGAATCTACAAAAAAGAAATAATCAATACCATGCTATTCAAAAATCTTTTTGCTAAAATAAGTACGTCTCCTTTGCTGCCCTCCCAAACATTCTGGTACCCTCACTAACCATTCACAGAAATATACTGCCCAATTCTTCTGACCAAGGAAGTAACGAGGTCCCTAAATCAATGCAGTTAATTGTGCAAAATAAAACAGCAATAAGATCATCTTTCAAAATAACAGATTTGGGAGAAAAAGGCTAAAGTAAATACATTATTCTTCAACTACCTTGGGTTTTGTGGGTTGATTTATTTATTTATTTTTCAGTAATTTATTTTTTAAATAAACTTTCTCCAGCTCTTTTCCCAGGATGTCAGTCCTGTGCCAATTGGGCCCCATTAAAGACTGGATCCCATCCTGACCATCTGGGAGCTGGAAAAGCATTGGTGAGTTCCTGAGGCCCAAAGTCTTCCAGAAGGAGAGGGCTGGACAGCAGCAGGGCCAGCGCCTGTGGTTGGAGACTGCACAATGAGCTCTTTCTCAAGGCTTATTTTTCTAAATTCAGTCAACAAGGAACATCATTCCCCACTCAAGTCTGGCTTAGCGTCCTGGGTTACTGCTTGTTTGTTTGAAAATTAAAATATAAAAGAAAAGGCAAAGCTGGGTAGGTTAATGGAAGGGTCTAAAGGTTTGTTATCAAAGTTGGTGGTTTGCAGGACAGAATCTTTGCCTACGGAATTAGGAAAAGAAAAACATCAGAGTCCAAAGACTGATGGATGGGGTAGGAGGAAGTGACTTCACCTTTTAGCAAAAGAATTTTCAAGTCTTTCAAAACTTTAAGGAAAGGATATCAAAACTGTAAGATACCAAACAGAGACTCATTCTAACATTTTCTTGTGTTAATAGTTCATACTGGCATCCTGTATACATTGATACTTGCATATGTATTCAGTAATTCCTCATTTAACATGCCCTACCAGGAAGTGAGCTTTACAGAAAACGGAAGCCGCCTTTCAATACTGTGCCACCAGAGCTGCTTTCCCTGGAAGTCTTCTGAGGATGCATTGCACGCATCTCACTGTTTTAGAGAGAATACTGAATGTAATTGCCGCCTCTTTCCTGATGACTCAGGGCCACTGTCGTGATGAACGGTCATTAATGTGCTGCACAGTAATACAGCTCTACATCTGCTTTTTAGGTTTTTCCATCTCTGCCCTTGACATTAAACTGTCTCTTCTGCTGCCACTGAGCCTGCTTCTAACAACCTGCCTCTAGTTCGCTCCCTTTAATTTGGCAGAACCTGGGAAAAGAGATAACATAGTTTGTTAAAAATTACTATTCTGGTTGCCCCAAAGTCTGTTATTTTATATATTTACTTATTTCTTTTTGCTGACTTCTGGTTTCATACTGAATTCTGGAGAGTTGACATTATTGTAACAACACTCTTCTCCAGATAAATGAGGTTGCACTACTTTCTTATTAGATGATTAAGAGATGGATCAGGAGTCAGACAGACTTTGGTTCAAGGCCAACTTTGCAAATTGCCAGCTGTGGGACCTTTGGAAAGTCACTAAACTTGTCTGGCCTTCAGTTTCATTATTAGGAAAGGGAGATGGGACAGGGAGAGGACTAGGTGTCTGATTAGTGTTTTTATAAGGATCAATTGACATGATGCCTGTAATGAGTTTAGGAGAAGGCCTCACAGGTATCAGTCACTTAAAAAAACATTAGTTTTATTACTACTAATCCTCACCATATCCAACAGATTTACACTAAGGCATTCAGGTACATCCATACTGAACAATAAGTATATCTAAATATAAACTACCTAACCACACATGCATTAACAAAAAACAAATTGCCATATGTCTATGTGGTGCTGACACTTTGAAGCATCATTGAATACAACAGTTGCTAATAAGGAGCATTTGTTTGAATGAGTGAATGAATGAAGAGGTAGTGTCACTCAACACAATTTTATATCAATTTGTATAAATTAATGCCTCTGATGTGCAAGGCTATGTGTTAGATGCTGTAAGAGGCTACACTAAATTTAGCTTCGATCCTGCTTTCAGGGAAGAAAGCACCCCTTTAATCACAACAGAAAGTTATAGGAAACATAATATGGTACAGAAAAGTCCATGAAGGAATTAAGACGGAAGAGAAAATATTCAATACCTGGAGCTATGAGGGAAGATCTCATAGACAAAAGTGGTAGTTTACTGGATCTTGAAAGCAGAAGGATTTGGGTACAGAGAGGATGGAAAAGCACGTGGAAGGAGGAATGGCATAAGCAAGACAAGAGCATAGAGGCTCACCAAGGGCCGAAGGAGCAGCTAACAACTCAGTGCGACTAGAGCATAAATTAAGATGAATAGTGGGCAAGAATATTGAAAAGAAAGGCCAGATCCTTAAGGGGGCGAGCTTGAATCCCAAACTAAGGCATGGTAGCTTTAGCAAAGCGGAAGCCAGTCCATTTGTATGAGGAGGAAGGCTGTGGCTCAGACCACCAGGGAGCCATTCCAGCAATCGCCAATGAGCACATATGTGAAATGAACGGACCACTACACAGATACCCATTTTCCTCATAAGAGTCACATGACTGCAGCCAGGTGTGAATTCTTCCTTTGATTCATGTTAAAACTAGAAATGCATCTTATTTCTGTGGTTTCATTTTCATGTTATAGGCCCACACATGTACCTCTTGAATGTACTGTAAACAACTAACTGAAAATATCATATTAAAGTCATTTTTAACTAACCCATAATTACCAGTAGAGAGGATAGATTTCAAATGCCTTAGTCATTAAAAATAAAAACATGATTAAAGCACTTTTAGGAATAAGGTGAGCATGGTTGTAACTATGTAACTGAATTTAAAAGGCCATTAGACTATTTTTAATTTGCTTTTTAAATATGTATGCTGGCTCATTTAGAAATGATTCCCCATGAAATAAAAGGCTTGAAAGGTAATCTTCAAAATAATCTTCAAAATTTATTGCAACTGATTCAGACTGCCCTATTTATTCTTTACAAATAAAGCTTATAATTTTGCATTAAGCATCTTCCGCTTAGCAGGTGATAAGTACAGGCTGAATATAAACTTGACAACCTACATATTTAGAAAAAGTTTGCAATTTTTTATTTTAAGTCCATTCATTTAGCCAACTTTGAATTAAATACATATATGTAAATTTCAATACATATAAAATAGCACAGCTGTTTGTATAGTATTTATATTAATTATGAAATTTTGAAAAAGATATTTGAGATCATGTCCTTCCCCACCTTTCTTAGTTTTCTTTTGATTTTAGTGGAATTGTATCTCATACAAATATTGTATAGATAACAGTCATTAGAGTGCCGATGCCCTCATGTATAAACTTCGGGAGGGTTTGGTAAGTATAAGGAAGGATGTTAAAAGACTGTGGAAATGTCATGAGAAAACCTGGCACTAGAGAAAGCTGAGTGAAGGCTGAAGTCAGTGTCAGGAGAACTGGACTGTAATCCTAGCACTGACTAGCTGATGTGGTCCCAGGGACAAGTCACTATATGGCTCTGGAACCTCTTTTCCTCACTTCCGAAACAAAACAGCTGCACTCGATGACTGGAAAGGTTCGTCAAAGCCATCACAGTTTTGTGACTGTACATGTGGCTCAGTAAAAGGAAAGGCAGAACATAAAGGCCTGGGAAACGTCCAGTGGGAACATGTATGAGTTGCAGCCATTCATTCTTTAATGCCACAAAGGAGCAAATACTATTTTTTATTTACAATTCTTCCTCTGTGCTATAGGTACAAATGAAAGTGGAAAGTAGAGATAGATAGGAGGAAGGAAAGAAATCAGGAACTACATTTAAAACCTTGTTTTCCAATGCTTGGAACCAAGAAGCAGAATCACTTCTCAACCCCCAACTTTATTTACCCATAGGTCTGCCCCCAGAGCAGCTCCTGTTGACTTCTCTCTATGTCAGGGAATGCCGTTGAAGAAAACCTTCATCTGATGAAGAAGACAATATGTAGCCCCCAGGTGAGTCTATTTGTTGGCGCTGGCAATGTTTAGATATAGTTGTCCTATAAAATCACATGGTATCTAATGCCAAGTGTGCACTGACTAAAACCAGATGCAAAATATGAGAGAAACTCTGTTCAAAGCCTTACAACATTAGAGAATAATGGCTGTAAACATTCCTAGTCTAATCTGAATAATTCTCTCCAAATATTTCAGATGATTTTCTCACATCTACTTTAGCCCAATCACTTCATGATTGAATTTCATGATTTTACTTCAGAAACATGAAATTCAAATGCACCTCAGCCATCTCTAATATATCTACCTGTAAGGTGATTGCTGAATAAAGGTTCTGTGGTCACAAAAGCTTGGGACATTGCTGCCTACTACACCTTAGGGTGCCACAGTGCACATCAGTACCTCAAATACTCTGCAAAGTTCTACTACAGGAACTAGCTGAATTTATTTGACTCAACATTTCCCAAACTTACCAGGGAGAACTTCTCTCATCTCCCATGGGGTAACTATTGGTGTCTCAAAGAGCTGTCATATTCCATAGAACTACCTGGAAGATGAATTAGAGCAACACTGTGCTATAAGTCTCAGGTTTACATCAGATAACAAAATCTGAAATGTAGAGAGTGAAAATATTGACTGAAGACATATCAATAGAGAGATCCAATTGTGTGGCTAATTAAATGGCTTTGATGAAGTTCAAAGAATCCTTTTGCAAATAAACGTGATATTTATACATGGCAAGTGTGTTCCGTAAGTAAAGAGCAGTAGGGGAAGAAAAGAAGTTACTTCCTACCCATCATCACTCCCCCTTTTTAACTTTGGAGCGATTTTCAAGGGAGCAAATGCAAAATAAAAGGAATTACAGCATTGTAGCTGACTTCAAAGAGGATTTGTCAAGCATCTCATTTTCAGATGGGGAAACTGAGGCCCAGGGTTCAATGCTAAAATCTAGACCCTCTGATTGGGCAGTGGAAAGACTGCAATTAATACACAGGTCTCCTGACTGCTACCACATCCAATCTAAAACTTTTCTTGAGTGCTTGTCTGTCTACAATTCCCTCCACCCTTTGCTCCTGGCCAGTCCCACCATTGTACTCTCTTGATGGGCAGCTTAAATATCTTAAACTGTAAACATCCTCTCAGAGATTTCAGTAACTAAATAAAAGGATTGCGAGAGCCTAAAACGTCTAGCACGGAGATCCACCCACACGTAACAGGAGCGTGATTGGTTATGCAAATCGTCTTATTTCTGACTATATACCACCCTCTCTGCCTTCTAGAACCTCGCCTTGAATTTTAAGCCATTTATTTGACATCGGATTATATAAATATATTATGTAACTCTCTAATTTGCTTCATGGGAGCAAGTACTCATTCCAAATAAAACACCAGATCCCAACAAAGCCTAACTTGAATCTCCTGCAGTAACTATTCCCGGGCTAGACACCCAACAGGCGTTGCCAACCAGCACTCATGGCTTAGAAATTAGAATTCAAAAGGAGATATTAAAATAACAATTAGCTCTACAAACCAGTAGCAGAAGGCTCTCTCTCTTGCAAATCACATGTTGGTGGAAAAGCAAAAACAACCAAGTACATCTCTGGTCCAGAGAAAACTCAACCCACATTAAACATAGCACACATCAACTCTGTTGGTTTTTCCTGGGTTTATATATAAAATACTATAAATATTTTTTTAAGTCTTTTGGGGAAAGCAGCATAAGAATAACAATAGTATCAGTAAAATAATTTGCTCTGTAAAAAAAGAGAGAGGAAACAGGCCAAGAAAGAAGGAGGAAGAGTAAAAAGATGGTGCACCAAATTCACAAGAAAGCCACCGGTTCCCCCCAAACTCGGGAGCTCGCAGAAGGCAGCCCCGAGTTAGAAGCAACGGAGTGCCCCTTTTTCTTTCCCCAAGCCTCAGGGGGCAATCGGTGAGCTAAACTGAACTATTCATTTGCAAAAGATCGGGTTGGTAGGGGAAGAGCATGGATGAGGGCAAATTAAACCAGGCCTATTTTCTTTGGCTCTTTTTAAAATTCTTTAGCTAAGACTCCAAATAATAGCATCAGCCACTGATCTAAAATGTTGTTTGCTTGTCCTGGCCCACCAGACTGCTTCTTGAGTGCTTTGGGCTTTAGAATAAGGAAATGGAGAAGAGATAAAAGTCTACTTAAAATTAGAAGTAGATCTTCAAGGTGGCATAACCTCAAGAGTTCATGTGGCTGGGAGATGAAGACTTGGATAGAGAGGGGTCCTACTCGAGAGATGAGGCCAGGCAGGTTAACCGTCTGGCCTAATGTGACTTATATAGATGAAAGAAGAGGTTTGGCTTCTGGCTCTAACATAAGGTATTTATCCTTCATAAGGATAAATTTTTCCTAGAAGCTAATGGCTCCACCTACAAACTTACACCACTAGAAAATGAAAGGATCACTCTTACCTCTCTGATTCTCTACAGTGCAAAGTCTACCTTACCTTGGAAAGTGAAAATAACTATTAAGATACCCCCAGTACCAGGCATCAATGGCAATGGTGGTCAGCACACCCTAGTCTGATGCAGCAACATCCTAGGATAAGAATTTTGGCATAGCTAAATCATGGATAGTTAAGAAGATGAGCTCTGGAGTTGGACTGTCTGGGTTCAAATCCCATGTTCACCACTTGAAAACTGAACAACTTATTTAACTTCCCTAAGCCTCGATTTCCTCATCAGTAAAATGAGAACAACACTGAGGTAGGGCAGGACATGGAGCGAGGGTCATGCTGTCGTAAAAACGTACTTAGCCTGCGAAAAAGGCCCAGCTTATTCTTTAACTTAATCTATGTGCTGTTTTTCCTCTTCTTCCAGCCCCTTAATCAATTAAGTAACTTTGTAACCAGAGCAAGTGATAGACCTCTGAAGTGTAAATGAACCTGATATGGATAAAGAATATCAAGATCTGGGTCAACAGTCACCTAAATAACCCTATTCTTAAGACAAAACTTCAAAAGAATTATGAATCACCTGTATACATCATGCCTTATGCTGACCCCTACCCAAAAGGCCCTTTAAAGCCCTGAACCCTAAACCCTTAAATGGGCCTCCTCTCTGAGGTTGTCCACATTCCCATCTTAGTCTATAGTGTCTTATCATATAGACTTTATTGTTGCATAAGTCAATTGCACTTGTCTCTGAACTCTTTTCCACGATAGAGACAAGAACTCTCCAACCTCCACCTCTGGTGGTAAATGTCTTTGTCACTTAGCTATTTCATTCAGTTTTCTGGTCTTAACATAATCCTTTACTCTCTCTGTTTCATTTCAGACCAATAGGGAAGTGGAAATTCTCAGAACATAAACTCACTCCATCCAGTGCTCCACAGCTCCCCTAAATCCTGGGCAGTAGTCGCTTAGTCCCCATGCTCTGCAGATTCAAGTGGACACTGGATGCCAGGTGACCCTGGCTTTAGGAGTTGTCAAGGGATTTGCCCTACTCTGAGCAGGAATCCAGTGAGCTTCCCTTTCCTGCCTCTGTTCTTCCTCGTTTTCTACAACCTGCAGGCTGCTGCCATTCACTACTCTTGCTTTAATGAATTCCTTCCTTACCAAATTTGTCTGACCTGGTAGAGAATTCTTTCTCAATCAGAGTCAAGAATCCTCCCATCTGGGTTGAGGTTTCACCTACTGCATAGGGAGAGACCTCCCCAGACATAGCTGTCCGACAACAATATAGTATAGAGATGTCACAAGGCTCTCATGAGAACCATACCAAATGCTTAGTGTAGTATCTTGCACAAACTATGTGCTCAGTGGGTATTAGCTAACATTAGTCATACTCTGTATTTTTCTATAGCCTTGTCATACATATCTTCTCTTAAATATTCAAAGTATCAAGTTCTGATACTATCTAATGGGAGCCTGGAGAAATGGCCCAAAATTGGTTCATATTTTTTGTCCACCCCAAAATAAAAGGCACTTACACAATTTTATTTTATTAAAAACAACAACCACAGTTATTACTATTTATTGCAAATACTACTACTACTGCACTACCTCAGTTACTATGCACTTCCTTTTTTCTCTCCTCGTTCTGTCCTTCTTCCCTTTCTCAATATTCCATTTGTCTTCTCATTAACTTGGGCTTTTATTTCCTTTGGAAAAGCATACATTGTAGTTCAAGTTCCATCTTTAGCACAATCTGTGTGATGGCGGGCAAGGTTCTTAACCTCTCTGACACTGTTTCCTCACACATATCTAACACAGGGCTATCGTGAGGATCATATGAAATAACACCCATAAAGTGCCTACATATGATAAACCCTGAATGAATTTAAGCTATTTTCCAACTTCTCCTCATTATACAAGGGATTTTTGAATTTGGAGCAGTATCAAATTCTCTCCCTCCACTAAAAGGGAGAAAAAAATAGTATCTGTCAATTAGCCCATAGGAAAATCTAAATACATAAATTGTTTAGAATATTTACAAAAAGTTCACCTCTGCAAGGCTCATTTTTCTGAATGTCAGGATTATCAAGCTGATCACAGCCAAATTAAAGCCCTCTCTCCAGACATCTAGCTGCTAATACTGCAAGGGATTTATTTATTTTAAAAGAGTAACTGCTTAAACATTTGGGGAAACTAAGTGGTAGGTTTCCACTGGGAAGAGGTCATAGTTGGTTTGTGGCATAGCCACAAAAGAGAGGAGCTTGGGAGGAGGAGGTTGGCAAAGGAGGGGCATGCAGCCCGTACCCTCACATCCTGGGTGGACCCACCCAGATCCACCGTGAGGGGCTTCTGGTCCTTGTGAGGCAATGGCAGTGGAGGGGTCAAGGAGGGAGGAGGGCAAAGGTATATGGCCTTGGTTGGATTTCATTTTCATGACTTGTGTAGATTTTACTATATGGAAACAGATCCTTTAAAGCAATTTGGACAAGTCTAAGTTAGAATTTAACCTCCCTTACCTGTTCCCAAAAGAGGGCAAGAACGTGAGGGAACTGAGAGAAAATAGGGGGACCTTGACCAAGGAGAAGGTGGAGGCGCAAATTAATGGCTTCCTGATTGTCAAAGCCCTTATTCCACATCAAGGGAGGTACACTTGGATTAAGAGAGGCACATCATTTTAAAGGAAGCTTCAGACTGACCCACCTTGATCTCAGGGTCAGGGGGTCTTGCTGCCAATTCTGAGTCTCACTTCTCAGGCCTCATTTTGACAACAATAATATGGAGCAAGAAGTTCATGTTATATTTATTTTTCCCCTTCTTTCAACTTCCATGATAAGCAATAGAACAAGGGATAGAAAGGGATGAAGATACAGCCCACAGGACCTGGGAGCAGTTGTCCTCGTGAGGACTGCTGTCTCCAACAGGGATGAAGACGCCAGACTGGCAGAAAATTATGCGATGTATAGGATGCTTCTAATTTTATAACCCAGCCATTCCAACAAAGAATAGGCACAGTCCTCAGGTGAGTTCAGTCCAACTTTCATGCCTGGAATGTTCCAACTTAGACGACAATTAGTTTAGTGAACGGAGAAGCACCATTTCTGATTTAGTTTTATGAAGCTTTAATTCTCTAGCCAAACACATACCACTTGTTGGCTGCTTGGGAAATAGAGAGACAGTGTTAGCACAGGCTGGCAAAGGGTTGCCTGAGTAGGTGATTGGCAGTGGGAAATGTGCACAGAAGGCTTAAAAAGGACAGTCTCCACTTTGGAAAGATAAACATACTCAACTATCACAGTTTTAACTCTCTGCATATCTCAATGGCCCCTCTATAGAGAAAAACACAACATATCTAGATGGGCTCAACAATGGTGTCATTGGAGGACAATTAGAAATAGAAAAAGAAAACTGAGCTCTAGATCCAGTTCTGCTGCTAACTTCTTTGTGTGGCCATCTACATATCGCTTACACTCCATGGGCTCTGGGTGGCTGCTTTTGGGTTATGTAAATAGACATCTCTAAACCTCAGTATCCTTACCAAGAAGATGCATGCCAAGAGTAGTTACCTTGTAGTGTAGAGGGAAAATTGGGATGATCTATGTCAAGAGCTCAGCATGGTACCTAGCATACAGTCTCAATAAAGTTTAGCAATTCATATGGCTACTTGTAAAGTGAGTGGGATGAACAAGCTCAACGGTACTCTGTAGCCCAAATATTGTTCTTATTCCAGACATTGCAGACTTTGGGGAGGTGACAGAAAAGGGGCTCGGGGCACACTGGCTACAAAATTGAAGCTCAGAATTTAGAAAACAATGGCAAGTTTGCCATGGCTTCTACACAATGGTGAAGTTTTTGCTTGGTGGTTTTGAGTTAACATTGATTATTGCCAGACAAGTTAATTGGCAATTTAAAATAATGACCACAGTGCTTGGAAAGCCCTGAATAAATAGAACATAGTCATTTTCATATGGCTGCAGTCACACATGGAGATGCCTGAGAGCTATAAATTCCTAGGGCTGGAAGAAGCCCTGGGTTCCTTAAGTTCCTCTGGAAAACCACTCATCTCTGATGAAGAGCCATTGAGTAAATCAAGACCTACCTACACCTGGATTATTACTGTCACATGAATGGTGTTCCCTGAAGACCCCACAATAGACTCCATGTTCACAGATCCCTACTTTGTTAAAATTCGGAAAAGGCTTCTCCTATAATTTTGTGACTTTGCATCTCTTTTCTGTAAGACCTCCACACCATGGCTAGCCCAAGAGAGCAAAGGACAAAACAGAAGTTCTCCCTGTGCCTTTGGGCCAGAGGATGGAAGTCATTCCAGTAGAAAGTGATGTCTCCTGGTACACCCAACCCATCTTTTCTAGTTTCTCAAAGTTCTGTAGGCTGGAGCTGGCCTACCCAGAGTGGCACCACTAAATTCTACACACTCTATTAGAAATTCAAGTGTAGACAGTCCTCAACTACACCAAGCCATTAGATATTAATGTTCAGACAACACCTACCTCACTCCAGACCAGCATGGTACCGAATATGACCTGTAACCCATCAAAGAAATTGTCCCCTATGATGATCACAGTCGCGCCTCCCGTCGTCCATCCTTCACTCGGGCTGATGGCTTTGATACAGGGAGTAGCTGCTTTTCAACACACATGAAAAAGAGAAGGAGTCTGCTGTTAGAACCAAACTTTAATGATGGGAGGCTTGAGAAAAAGAAAAAAAATCTTTCATCTTTTCACTAACAGAAAGTCCCTCAAGATCTCAACATTTCCTAGCCGCATTAGAACCTGAAACCTAAGGGTGCAATTTCAGTTTTTAAAAGTGTTTTTTTCATTGTTTCTATTGAGATACATATATTTTACCCAACTGATTTTCAAACTTGAGATCTCAAGAAAAAAAAGAGGCAAAATTTAATTTACAAAATACTAAAGATTTTTTTTAAAAGGTGACTTTCAGAACACAATGGAAGCCTCATAGAACTGCTTCAAAATTAAATGTATCTCTTAAAAAGAAAACCCACAGATATTTTAGATAAACATTTACATTCAATAGGAAGCAAGAAAGAGAGGAGGACAGAGCAGGCAATGATTCTCACTCCATGCCTTCATTCTTTATTGAAACTCATTAAGATTATTTTTAACAAATATCATGGATCCTATTTTATAGATGCAAAGTACACAGGTCACTCAACGTAAATTATGTAACCAAGTAGCTGAGTCAGGGCTGAACCACAGAGAGTTCCACAACCTTTGCTTCATTATCATTCCCAGGCATAAAAATCTAGAATGGACTTCTTCAAAATTTCATATATCTTCTCTTTCCATTATAAATGACCCTTGGAGATGGGAAATAATTTGCAAATACCATGATTCCAAAGAGACTAGAGGTGGTTTGCCAGATGAGCATGGCATACTTTCAACAAAATTGCTGGGCATAAATGTAATTGTAGCAGTATATCTTTGGAATTTCTGAGGGCACCTTCGTGCCACCAAGGATTCTGAACTCCACAACACCATACTGCTGTTCTCATGATTATTTTTATGAACAGGAACAAGGCAAAATTCTAAAGCAAGGGTGGTATTGTATGAGGAAAGGAAAAGAGACCCTCATCTATAATAAAAGTTCAGTAAGTATCCAAGACTGACTTTCCAAGTATTGAAGCCAATGAGAGCACCAGTTAATGTTAACAGGAAAAAAACTAGAAAAAAATTATTGGACTATGTCAAATTTGGCAAAATGTCATGGTTCAACTTTTGCAAGAAGAAAAAAAAATATTAAACCCAATCCAGTGGGACCATTGTTCACGTGCCACCATACACGCAAATAGAATGGGTTTGATTATGGTTCAAATTAATCTTATAAAATTTCACAGAAAAATTAAGAAATATCCAAACTAAACATTTCGTGTTGGCTGAACTCATAGTAATGCATTTACAACTAAAACTGGGCAGTTCAGATGCCTTTTCTCTTCTCCACTTTCTCCCAAAAACAAAATAATTAATCAAGAAAATGTAAATGATTCATGACTTGAAAATCCTTGTCCAATTTTTAACATACATCAAGGTTGTGATTAATGCTCCACAGGCATAGGACTTCTTAAACAAAATAGTTCTTTGAAAGTAAAAATGTTTAAATGCATGATTGACTACTTCTAAACCAATGTTACAATATAGTATCATTTCAATTTATAAGATAAATAACTGCATTTAACAACTATGTAAAATTCTTAAAATAAGAGCAGTTTGGAAACACTCTAATTAATGTCTCAAAATCTTAATTCTTAATATTTAACTCAGTATACTTAGTGGCTAGAGTGGAATAGAAAAGTGTTGCTATATCCCTGGATACTTCTGGAAAGGACAGGATATTGGTTTAACTGAACCTGGTATGGAAAGAGTCTTATCTCATGGCAAAGTATGGAATCCAGTGGTATCATTAAATGTTAACCCTGTGATTATCCTCATAAACCACTAGATAGTCTTGGTTTTATTATCATCTGCATTAGCTTTGGGATTTAATTTATTTTTTATTTTTTCTTTTTAAATCACTCAAGCATATTTCTTCTGATGAGTATGGGCTCCTCCAGGCTTTCTCATCGTTGCACTGAAGGGGGAAGGGTGTGTATCTTTGACAGGCTCTCCTACAGTAAAGATGTTATAATAGCAGGAAGAACTGCTGGTTTTGGATTTGAGCCCCACCATCACCCCCACTTCTCTCCATGTGTTATTTGTAGGTGTGTGTCTGTGTGTGTTCACTTTCAAACACTTCTAAAGGAATGTTTTCAAATTATGTAAACAACCAGCCAGAAACAAAGAAACATGCCAACTAATCAGAGGAAAGAGCATCAAGCTTCCAGAGATTACTTGGTGAGGAGACAATATAGGACACCACCTCTTAATTTTGAAGGGGAAAAAAAGTCTTGAAGGAAGTACTCCAGGAAAAAAGAGACACAGCCCTTGATCCAATCTACTTCTGTATTCTCACCACCCATTGTCCTGGCTCAGAAACTAGAGGTCATTCTCGTCTAAACAAGTAAGTCATGCAGCCTTTTCTGAGTTTAGACCTCAAAGGGTCCTAAAGGTGCTCCTACACATTTGTGCATCATAGCAGCCTTGAGAGGAGGCTCTGTGGTACTGCCCCACCGCAAAGCTTGGAACATATGTTACGGAATCCTGGGCTGTCCCACTGAGAGAGAGGGCTGGGGATGGGAAGTTCGTTCCCTGTACTGGTCCCTGCAAATCAAGGATGCTAAGTATCCAGCAATGCATGGGGTGGTTCCCAAAATGAAGAACTCTAAAACGCCAATAGTGCAAGGTAGAAAACATTTCAACTAGCTAAACAGTTCAGGCCCAGCGGCAACTGTTTAGAACACACAGATCTGTACAGGCCAGGAAAAGAAACGCAAATGAATGCAGCAGCTCAGGATTTCAGAACAAGCATGAAATGAACGCTGCTGACACTCAGAACTGGGGGAGCTGCAGCCCTTGGCAGCCACATGTAAATGTGAGCCCATGGTGGTCTGGTCTTTCCATCTTTCTAAAGAAGCTGGGAGCCAAAACTTTAATGTGAAATTTTCCAGCCTTCAGGTGCTGACAACTAATTTTTTTTTTAATGTGTAGGATAAACAAAATGTTTGTAGGCTAAATTTAACTTGTAGGCCACCATTTTCCTTTTACTTTAGTCACAAACAAACTTGCCAGATTAAAAACAGCTCAGGAAATACTTGCAAATGTGCCTAAATCTACAGGTACCCAAATGTTCACTGCAATATTGAGAGTAAAACAATTCCAGAGTCCAGGTGCCCTCGGTCAAAGAGAGGTTAAACAAATTAGGGTATATGTCTATCCATACTGTAGACTTTTAGGAGTGTCATTAGAATGGGTGGAAAAAGTTTCTATAAACTGACATGGAAGAATGTCAAAATTAGTAAGCAAAAAAGTCAATTTGTAGTCTAATGAATAGTGTGATCCTGTTAATTTAAAAAATTATATATATGAGCCTGTGTGTGTAGGTGTGTGTGTGTGTGTGCATGTGTGTGTGTGTGGTTATGTGTGAACAGGCATAATAGAAAAAAGTCTGGAAGAATGTATACAACTGTTCCCAATGGGGCCATATGAAAAAGAAATATGGCAAGAGTAACAGAGAAAGGAGACTATTCAATTTTACTCTATAGTTGACTGTGTGGTTCAAAATGTTCAATGTATATTAAGGTAATACATCACCATAATAAAAAAATTTAAATAACAGCAGAGCATTTAATTCTGAGAAAGAATAAAACTTGTGCTTTTTAGAGCAAATCGATACTAATTAAGAAAAAAACCCAGCTTTGCTAACAAACCCTGAGCTTCTCCTTTCCTCTTCCTTCTGGGTAAGTTTTTTCTGAGAAAGCTCAGAGAACATCTGAAGGCAGCCAAGGACTTGTTTTTCTTTCATGCAGGACAGCCAGAGAGATGCAGAGGGAAGACAAGGAGAGAGGTTTTGATAGTCACAGCGTAGGTTGAGTGTGAAGTGGAATCTGAAGGTGAAAAGATTTATGAAAGAGTTCAAGCCAGCCCAGGAATGTAATAATCAATACAATTTTCTATCTCCAAGAAAAATTTTATGGAATGGGGGAGATGGGTGGATTTGAATACAAAACTACTTTGACCAGCCAACTCTTGATTTAATTAATAGATTCCTTCTTCCTTGCCAATGAATTTTCACGCTCAAGATATCCACAAAGACAGTAAGCCAATTCTTGGTTCTAAATCTCATTGAAAATAAAAATGGGGGTTTTGTAGGGCTTTTTTTTTTTTCCTTTTGTTTTACCTCCTCCCCCACCCCAACAGTCACCAAAGTAGAGGAGATTTTCTTTCCTTCAAACTATGACAATAACATGATTACCCCACCACAGTTTAGCATAATGGCTCTGAAATGCTCATGGCACATTGCAGAGTTAAAGTGGAAATTATTAGGTAGCTCTTCTTTGTTATAATAATGATCACTCCACAAATAAAAGCTCTTCTCCCAAAGGTACTGCAAGGCACAAAATGCTAATTCTGAAGATTATGTGTGCGCTTTTATTAAATATTACTATGCCCTGCCTGTTTGAGGGCTTCTCTGCTCTGATTGTTTTATGAGTACCATGTTAATGTCATTCCCATCTTGCTAGCAGCAGGCACACATTTTAGCGTTTGTATGAGAGTTGATCAAAGGCCACGTGCTGGGGGAATTGCTGAGAAAACACGGACAAGCGATAAAAATCTAACAGATTAATTGGTTTAAATTTCATTTCAGGGTGTTGAACTTTGGCTCGGGACGCTAATACTACACCGTGAGTCAGGGCCTAATTACCAGATTTCCAATTTGCTTCTGAACAATGGTCGTGGTGAGAAGGAAAAGAGAGGGAAGAATGAGAAGAAAAAAAGAAAAGAAAGAAATCATACAGCCTCCAGTACATATTTAACGACTAATGCTCTGTGTGCAGACAATTGCACCAGGGGACATTTCCTATCACCTGCTCTACCTCCAGACTGTTTATATGTCCTTCCAATAGCCATGTAAGGCGGAAGAAATCACAGGTGCCCTCAGCAATTCAAAATTCTGATTTACAGAATCAATGTTGCAAGATTCAAATGCCTGCTCACTTGCACTAGAAGCATCAGGCTCTTCATCAGCAAGGTGAATTTATAAGCTGGAATCGCACGCCAGCCTCCAGTAGAAATGATCTATTTCATTGATGGAAAGCAAGGGCCAGGAAAGCCATGTTTACCTCGGGGTTTATGGGTGGCCTTGGGGATCAGGGTTAATTGAGCTCAGAGGTGCCTGCCCACTGAGGTGAATTAGCAGTGTGCGCAGCTATCAGCAGGGTCCTGGGGCTGCTCTTACTTTTGCTTCTGAAATCCCTTTGCGCAGCTATCAGTACCCCACTTGTCTGGGTTAGCTGTACACCTGGGTACAGTATTTATCACCTCTTACCCCCCAAATGAGGCTTTTGTGACAGTTGCTGGACACCTCATTACTGAGACATTGTTTGGCTCTTTTCTCCATTCCTGTATTTAAATATGCTGGGGAACTCAGTCGGGTAGCCAAATGTATACATTCAGAATTGTTCTAATCCCATTCTAAACCTCAAGATGAAATTCCACTAAAGTGGATATAAGGTTATTTCCCATTTCCATTGTGAAACATATAAACTCTCCTTTTCCAGCATTCTATTAGCCAGAACTCTGTATTAGCGAATATTTCTACAGAGCAGATAACGGATCCTTATCATGGAGATGCTGGCAGCAGCCTTAACTGGCTTCTGAGTAAAGTTAGAAAGATGCAGTTATGTTAAGTTAAATTTAACATTCAGAATATTATAGTAGTGGCAAATCAGCAAGAGCTCCAACTGTTCAAATGCCACAGCTACTGTTCAGTGTGACCTTGAAGCAGTCACTTACCCTCTCCCATTTGCCTGGAATGCATATTGGCAATCTTTTCAGAAATAAGGAATTGATTTCAATGTTATTGCCCCAATTTTTAATAGTTGGCAGTAAACACTGCGAAATTCATGAGCTCAGCACATTTCTGTGAGCTCTTAAATCTCAGGACTTTCTTCCTTGTATCTACCTGATTTTGGTGAGGCTGCACTTGGGAGATTGAGGGGACACAAAGGGCCCCCACTTGGACTCAGTGGGCAGCTATCTGCCTTTCCTGTTCAATCGGAACAATTGTGTATGCTGGTTTTTAACTAAGATGATGACTTTCCCGCTGCTTCACAGCCCAGAAACACTGACACCTGAATTCTTTGACCCTGACAACTGGCAGCTATGGGCCGGGCAGGAGGACAAACTGAGGGACTGCCCTTAGTGAGAAGACAGCCATCTATATTTTCACCGTATACAGGAGGCAAATCTGTTCTGGGTTCGCCAGCCCTGCAGCTGGATGCCTTAGAAACCAGTTGAGGTATAATGCCTGGCTGGAATCCTGGCACCAGCATGATCACTTTCAGACAGCTAACCTCCCTGGTCTAGTCAGCAGCTAAACAAATCAACAAATTTGACAGTGTCCTGAATTCGTGGTGTCACTGTCTTTGCCACACTTAGGATCTTACTTTAACTTGAGTCACTTGATTTATTTCTGCCCTTCTTTATTTTTTTTCAGTAATTGCTTTATGCAGTTAAGCATTTTATTGTTTATTAGGGTTTTTATTTTGTTTTGTTGCGTTATTGGTCTGCATTTATTGCTCCATCTTCTAGCATATCTAGATATTACTTGGCAAAGAATCATATATTATATATGCAAAAGAGCGTTTCTCTCTCTCTCTCTCTCTCTCTCTCTCTCTCTCTCTCGTCTGTGTGTGTGTGTGTGTGTGTGTGATGGTGTGTTTGTCACTCTGAAGAGAAATGCTACCCATGATAAAGAGATTTCTCAACAGCAGATGCAATTAAATCTATTAAATATTAAATGAAGAGATTGAGAATTTCAAGTGTTTTTCATCCTTTATTCCAAAGTGACTTCATTTGGCAAAAAAGTCCTTTGCTTTGACAAAATTAATGGCTCTCACAGAAAAGGAGAAAGGAAAAATTCATAGTTGCCCGATGGAAACATGGATCCAACATCCATCTACATTAAGGCAGAGTTAACCTAGTGGGGACATTTAGGTCGTATCTAAATTTAGTGCAACAGTTAATTCCCAGCTATGCCATTTGCTACATATGGATCAAGCTCAAATCGTATCTACTCCCTATTTAATTTGCAGCTTTTTTACTCTATTCTAAATTAGCAACTTTCTTCCACAATCAGTGGACACAGACCTGAGGAAAGAAAGGACAGAAATCCCGGTGCAACAATTGTACCTGAACATTTCAGGCTGAGAACTTTTGAATTTCTGAGTTTGTCTACCTGAGTTCCAGAACTCTGTGCAGGTTCACTATACAGGGTTACTTAACAATTCAGGAGTGAAAAATCTTGACATTTTGATGCACCTGTAACTTCTAAATTGCACTGAAAGATTTATAGAAGGCATTTTGATTTAATGACATGCAACACAGCATTGTTTCATGATATGCAAAAATTGTCAAAAACTTTGGAGGCTCAGAATTTTATAACTCAGGGAGGTGAGAATGTACTGTTTTCCACCTCATGCTTCATCCGCCAAATCCAAAATTAAAATGCACAAAATATTAATCCTAGAGCAGCTAAGGCCATTTATTGCCATCAGTTTTTATTTCTTTTCTTTTCTTTTTCTCTTGTTCTATGATTGTCAGCCATACCACTGCAAAGCAATGGGGAAAAATTATCATGGAGGGTGGGAGAATCCTCAAAATGAATTATTCATGGATCAAATTGTGATATTTGTTGCAACAATAGTAAATTCACTTGCTTCTGATTATACAATAAGTAAATAACGCTTTCCTCCCTGACAAGGAGAACTTTCACACACAGAATTATTTTTAGCCCAATTCTCCTTATATTCTATTGTAAGAAAAGTTCTGGATATGAAAGACAGGGATGAAAGGGAAATGAAAATAACTTTCCCAAAATGGACACCCAATATTGTGAAAAGATGAAACAATTTTTGGGTTAAAAAAACACCTAAGTACTTCTTCAAGAAATACTCAAGTCTATTTGCAAGCAATCTTCCTGGGCCTGGAAAATCATAAAGTCAAATATGAGCAAGTCTAGTGGAAAATCTGTGATGTTAATCTTGGCTGGAGTCATATTTTTAACAGGCCTTGAATGTGTGTGCCGGATTATCCAGATGGTCATACAGGAATCGGCCTGATAGGATTAGACCTCTGTGCTGAACTCTGCTCCATCTGTTCCCCAAGGTTTGCTTTTCCTTATCTGAATATGAATTTTTAGCCTTCTTGTGTCTGGGAAACAGACTAAGCATTAAAAACATAGATATTTTGCAGATAATTTAACATGGTATTAGTTAGTCTCAGTTGATATTAATGTGGTCTTTTTCTAGAAAACACTTTTGTGAAGAATTTTCCTAAGAAGGAATTTTAAAGTATGTAGGATCCACTTTTTGTTAGAGGGTTTTGTCTTTCTCTTCCTATTGAATTCTAGGACTCATTTAGCTCACTGTCTTAATAGGGGTTTATATTGATGATAACCCATAGAAAGAGAAAACGAAAAAATCTGCCTAGTAGATGATATATAATTCTCACTGGATGAATGATCCAAGCAGAATATATTCATGTATGTTTTTCTGTTACAAGAGGATTGGTACTAGTCATCATTTGAGAAAATTAGCTACAACAGCCATTTCTATCACCTTCAGTTAAGTTTTCTGTGTTTTTAAGGAAGCTTTTTAGGGGGAGGGAGTGTGTAGTTCTGAGTTTCAATTTGAATGAAACAGGCTGATGTTTGTTTCTCTCTCCTGTGCATTTATCCCTAGAAGCAATGAAGTTACAGATCTCTCAGCTGGAGCAGTTGGCTTGGGGCAAGTTTCAAGACAGAGGCTGGTAAATTGCCAACAGGCCAGATCTGGGTAGATGGTACTGGGGTTTCCAATCCTGTGACAAAGAAGGGAGGGCTCTGACGGCTGGGTTCAGGGACTCAAAACAATGTGCAAATGAATGAATAAGTTGTGTGAAAGACGGATCTTTCAGTATCTTCCCCTGCGGCTGGTTTATGGCAATGTGATCATTAAATGCGCTCCATGTATGCTTGTGATGGAAATGCAGGAGATGGCAGACAGTGGATCCTCACCCTAAAAATAGAGGCTCTCTTTATAGAAGTCTAGTGGGCTCCATTGCCTTTCCACAGCATCCTTGGTAACACCAGCTCTTGGTGCTATGCCATCATAAATGGTAGGGGCAACCAGCTCATCAAACATTTAGGCTTTTCCACAGACAAGTCTATTGTTATATTTTTGCAGTACCCTTAACTGGACAGTCAGCTGGTGGACAGCTGCAGAACTTTTTCATTTATACTTAAGATGACTTATGCTTATTGGTGCAAGAGATACATAACATCTTGGAAAACATATGTCTTTGGCTCCTTCGATTGACAAGAATTCTAGTGGAGTGATTGATAAGGGGTGGTTGCCTTCCTAGAAGTAGGTGATCTTAAGAGATATAGCCCACTATAACTACTCTCTTGTAAAATGCATGCCTCCCCTCAGCACCCCCACCACCAACACACAGGCTAGTGTCTATTCTCCATAGTTTATCCTAAATAAGTCACTTGACTGGATGTTCAATCCCATTACTTAAATCTGTTTTGCCCAATACAGTAGCCACTAGCCATATATGGCTATTGAAATTTAACTTTTAGTTAACTAAAATTAAATAAAAACAAATTGTTTTATTAGTCATACGAGCCTTGTTTCAAGTGGTTCATAATCACATATGACTAGTGATAATCGTATTCAGCTACACTGGGATAGGACATTTCTATCATCACAGGAAGTTCCATTGGACAGTACAGACCTAAGGATCAAGTTTAAATAACTGAGCCTGTAATTAATAAAGAATAATCAGAGCTACCAGTTATGGGGTTCCTCCCATATACCAGGAACTGTTTCAAGATTAATTAATCTCTAATCTTCCTGTCAATGATCACAAAACGAAATACTCCTATGTCGAGGCAGGAATGTAAACAAATAAAATGGGCTGGAGACAACAAAAGGAGAGGTGGGGATTACGGCATACTCTGGAGTATATGCCCCACCCAAAAGGGACACAACTTCTCAGTTTGACCTAACTGTTGCCATTAGAAAAGTGGCTCCACCACTACCATCTCTTCTGAATATAAAGAGAATTTGCGAATAAAGATTTTCATATAATACCTCTTTATTTTTAACAGTAAAGCAACAAATACATAGTTTCTTAAAGCACCATGCAAATTCAAAGTGAAATATGGCTTAGAGCTGGATTTGGTCCATGATCTGAACCACCAGTGTACAACTTCTACAATCCTTGGAGGGCCAAGAATTATTTTTTAGTTATTAATTGCTGCAAGTACAAGACGAATACTGCCACTGACTCATCAAACAAAAAACACAAACCACAACCCCTGCCGATTCTGCCGTCTGGTTGTTCATGGCCTCGCCCAGAACAGCACAGAAGTCTCCAGATAGCCTTCCTTTGCTATGCAGAAGATTTCTATAAGTAGTTTGGGAGACAAGCTCCCTGCTCCTGAAGGATTTCTATTGTCATCATGCAAGACAGCATAGATAGTGACTTTTTAAGGAAACCGTGTGCTGAATGTGAGCAGCATTTCAAAATCAACCTTGCCCAACCTTCAGTAATGCACACCTCCTGCTTTGTGCTTTTTAGAATAGTAATGCTTGTGTTTCTCTCCACAACCGAAGCTGCTACTGCTAATGTATTTGAGTGAACTTTTATTATTGAGAGCCTTATCATTTTGAGCCAGTTTCCTCTGCTCCCTGGCATTCGGTGACGCTGCACTCCAGTGTTTGTTATAGCACAGATGTTTCCGTGGTGATGATCAGTGACATCACAAGCACTGGAATGTCTATAATCAAACTTAGTCAGACAGAGGAGCAAAGAAGAGCGGGAACTCCACTTCCATTTGAACTCCATGTTGGACTGACTCAGCTTCCTCAAAAATTACTCTTTGAGGTCTGGGCTGTTCTATCTGGACCTATGAAGAACAAAAACTCACACTTGCCTGGTTGTGATCCATTTCTGCTATAGGATCATTAATTATGTGCTACATAACAAAACCCAGGTTCACCTTCCTCAGATGCTAACTCTCAGAAGCTGTTTGTCATTTCTCCTTAGCTCCAGGATCAAGGCCTCCCTCATGGGTCTGGCCAATTCCGAACCTCATTCTCCACCTCTCCCAAACTGGAGGCAGGACTCGCAACAGTTAGGACCCCTGCTCTAGACCAGGAGGCCTCCAGTCACATTCTGACTCTACTACTTATCAGCTTGGGCAAGTTACTATACTTTCTTAAGCCTTAGTTTCTGCCACTTTAATTGGGGATAATAATTATAAGAGAACCTACTTCGTGAGGTCATTGTGAGGTTTAAATGAGTTAATCCATGTGTACAGAGCTCAGCACAGAGTAAGCAATAAATAAATGTGAGGTAGAATAAAGCAGATGAGGAGGAGTTGCAGGAGAAGGAAGAGGAAGATCGGGGAAAAGAAAATGAAGATGATGGTGACAGGTCAGTCTCCAAACATGCTTCGCACATTTCCACCAGTTCTTTTTCAGGAGGGTCATACAATTCATTTCCATGCAGTCAAACGGTACTTGGTCAGAAAAGACTGGTCCCTGTCTACAAAACACTAACCCTTCAGTGAACTCCTTTGTGTCTTTCCCATTCATTTGTCACTTACTGCATTTGTACTTGAACTTTTACCTTGATGCGTGTGTGTGTATAGCTGGACATTCATATGTATGCACATCAACCCAACTGTCAACACATCCCTTGCAGGCAGGGACCTCAATCTTTCACAAACTGCACATAACTAATACCTGACGTTAACTGGCATTGTTAAGTTTTCAGAGGACTTGCCTGTACATTATCTCAATTATTCTTAATATCAACCCTAAATAGTAGGCAAGCAGATGTTACTCTAAATTCCATTTTACAAATGATATAATTGAATCAGACTCACTTGAACTTGAAACTTTGAGAGTCCACATTGGCTGATAAAGTCAGATGTTTCAAACACTCACATTACCCTTCAATTTTGGTAGTTATCTGCAGTTTCTGCTCAGTTTGGCTAAAACACCCATTTCAGTCATGTAAATACAGCCCAAGTCCTATAAAATCTTAGTTGTGTAATTCCTTATTCCCAAGATAGAGGGTGGATATTTATTAACTTTACAGAATATTACTACTCTACTTCCAAGTAAAGTTATTTTCCCCCTAAGATTCAGTCCCACATATGAATTACAGCAAAATCTCTACCTTCTTCTATTTCCAAGTTCAAAAAATGGCATCCTAATATAATACCACAGGTGCCAATTTAAACAAATGAACATTGAAAATACTGCCAGACTTCCAGGCTTAGAAACTTTTTTATTGTTACAAGTTGGGCTGCTAAAAACAGAGTTTGGTCATCGAATACAAGGGATAGTGGCACAAGAACTTATATTTTTTAAGCATATGGCTTAACTTTCATCTTCACTCTGGACATTATCCATCTCAATGGTACTCATTATAGAATTTTGCACATATAAAGAAAAGAATAAAGTTTACTGCTTCAATAGGTTATCCTAAAACAGTACCTTAATAACATTTTCCTCAAAGTGATTTTTTTTTTCCTTTCGGTCAACAAGGGTCAGATTTCACAAGTTTTAGCTAACCAAAGCAAGAAGAGTTGCTAGGATTCTACCATAGTTGAAAGGCAGAGGAACCTGAGGTCTGACATTATAGATTTGTTGGATGTAATAGTTACTGGAAGAGCACAGCTGGTATGATAACACAGCCAGAAGATTTTAGCAAAGAATGACCAAAACTGTATTTTTCTTCTCTACTAAGAAATGATAAAATACACTGGAACTGCTAGGACACGTTCCCCTCATCCATGGTCCCATGCATAATACACTTAAAAATACCTGTCTAAGGCCTAGCACATAGTAGGTGCTCAGTATCTGCTGGCTTCCTAACCGTGCTCAAAAGAGAAGTAGACCAAGAATAATAAAGAATTAAAGAAAGTTTTCAATTTGTACCAACCATGTTAATTTTCCTCATTTTTCTGAAGAACAGCCAAAGTCTATTGCTATTTGTATGTATTTTACATATGCTCATCTCTCGAAATTTTTATTACTTTGCCCCAAGGTTAATAAAAAAAACTGATGTGTTGAGGAGAGGTCCCAAACCTGACCCTGCCTGTGCCTCTATTTCCCATGTTCTGTGGCCTGTCTCCCTAGAACTGCGGGTGAAGAATACGGGTTTGAACAACTGGTGTCCTTGCTGACTGCAACTGTCGATTCAATCAGCCACAACACAGGAGCATATGTTCGCATATAAAATATTAATTAATTTCACAGATTGGGATAAAAATATATTAGTACTGAGTTCCACTTTCATGCTTAGTGGTCAGATAGGTATTTGACCAATTCAGATCTATTTCTGCACCCTGAGGGCTCAAGAGTGTTACTTTTGTGTTTCACTTTTCTTTTCCTTCTCTGGTTACCGTCTGGTTGGTTTCCCATGTCAGCGCCTCTGTTATGACTGACCGGCAGCATACGTTCAAGCAGGATTTTAATTACAAGGTCATCTCCCAGCCAACTTGCCCAAGGCAGGCTGGCAGAAAATCCTAGAGCCCGTTCCTCAGACTTTCTCTTGCTCCTCTACAGGTAAATCTCATTTTTTCTGAGGATGCTAAAATCATACCGATGGCATTTGTGTTCATCTGATAAGGGTGATGATCACCTAATTTCTATAAAGTTTCATTTCTGTCCACTGAGTATTTCAAGTTGCAGGGCTGGCACTGGGAGATTAAGATGGGGTGCCTGATAGCGTGATGTGATACCAGGATTTTTTATCTCAACCCAGAAAAGCACCTTCCTGTATATCACCGCACATGCCAACCAAGGCACCCTGGGGATTTAGCACAGATCTGGCTTTTCAATTTGCCTTTGAGTAACATCGTCAATTTGCTTCAACTGAAGCAGGAATTATATTACTTGATCAAATAGCAGAATTTCTCTCCACGTCTGAAGTCCAAAGTGAGGGGATTAGCATTGACTCAACAGTGGGAAAGAACAGTGGTGACGACTGCCTTTTGTTACCTGCTTGGCCGCCCAAACGCCACATACAGAAACCTAACTCTTTTTCTGTTGGACCACAGCCAGATCCTTGAAAGACACCCTCAGTTTCCCCTATTTGCTAAATGGAGGGACTAATAGTAGCGCCCTCTTACGGTGGCTAAGAACATTAAAAGAGATGATAGAAAATGCTTAGCACTGAATCTGATGGCTAGCAAATGCTCAGAGGCTGCCGACAACAAAATCATCATCACTTGAAACACGGGTCTAAAGGCTAGCATTTTACTGGGCAGAGAGTTCTGTTAACCTTTGATTAAGGAAATACATTGTACACATATCTCCAATACAAAGAGAACCCACCCTATGGGAAATTTCCAACTTTGTTTTCTCAAAATCAGATCTCAGATCTAACCCTCCTTCCCTATTAGTCTTCTCCCAAGCTTCTAATATTTTGTCCCTACATGGAATTTTGGACTTCCCTTCCCCTCTGACTAAAATGTTCTTCTTTGCTTGACAAAATGCTCTACACCTCATAATGTCACTAGCTGTCCCTGCCTATTCACCTCTGTATTTTGTCTGGTATGGGAGACAGTCAATAAACATACTTTAAATAGATGAACAATTGAATGAATGAATAAGCGATGAACTAAAGAAGAATCATCAGAGTTGTTAAGATACCAAGGAACTAAATAGAGTAGCTGGAAAGTTGACACTTCTTCCAGTCTTTATTAGCAGTCAGCCCTGCACCCACACTGGGCTCCCTAAGTGGACACGCAGTGGCTCTGGGGACTTGGTTTCCTAGGCTGATCTTGCCCCCACTTGCAGCGCAGGCACTCCCTTCTCTTGCGGGTTAAAATTAGCACCAGTAAGCTCCCCTGCAGTGGGCTCTAATCATGCAAGGGCCCAGGTGGATCTTGCTGACAGATGTTAAGGTTAGAAGGAAGGGTAGCAGCCAGATGAGAAAACAGAGCCACCCCCTTCCGGAGGTACCAGCACTTCCTGCCTTTAGGCCTGGCTGGTTCCTGCCTGCTCTGCCCCTCCCCCATGCATCAGTTTCAACACAGTTGCTGCTCTTTCTGTCATTGGAGCTCAAATCCTATCTCGGAAATTGATGGGCGATTCTGCCCCTGACAACACAATGTCAGCTTTGCTCAGTGTCCAGCTGGTTCCGAATTTATTATCATAATATGTTGTCTGGGTGGACCCTGGCTGATTCTTGCCTTTGACTGGAAACCTCCTTTCCACACCAATTTCTGCTCTCTGACATGCAGGCACCACTTGTTTAAAACGAAAAACAGAGTTAACAACTTGGGAGACATTTTGATTTTTTAAATCCTATGAGGACATTAAGTCTGTTCTAAGAGTAAACTGAGCTAAAAAGGTTTTCTTCTAAAAGACAATATTTGACTCTTTAAAAAAAAAAAAAACTGTTTCCCAGGGTCCTACACTCTTTCCTGGTGACTTGAAAGAATTATTACTTCCCCCAACCCTTAAACCCTCTAAAATGGTGTTTCCCAAACTTCAGTCCTGATTTTGCTCTTTTCCAGTACCAGGTACACTATGATTGGCTTAATATTATTTAGTTGCTATTTTTGTTCAGATAGACTTACTTTTTCTTTAAATTTAGTCTTGCCCTAAACAGTAATAGCTGTGAGATTACGACTTTGGAGGGCTCTGCTTTTTTTCCTTATGCGTTCATATAGACATGTAACTATTCTAAAAACTTTCTTTTAATGTTTTCCCTCCACCACCTAAAATCACCTCACACCGCATGGGAAGCCTCGTCTAAAGCCACACTGCTGTCCACCACATGGTTTCAACACTACGTCATCTCAGCTGAAAGGATTCTGAGAAGAACATCAGAGGAGAGCTACGCAAGGCCCAAGTGGCTGCATGTGCCACACCGTGTGGCTTTTCCTGGCCTCCGGGAGCCCACTGGCAACCTGCTGCAGAAATGCTCAAGGTGAATGAAAGTTGGCCTTACATCCAGCCTGCAGGACGACCATCACCTGGGCATTTTAGAGGCCACTCGCCAAGGCGGTGTGTGCACCCAGGAGACAGACTGCTCACAGACTCAGCTGGGCTCAGACAACAAATCATCAGGGCTCTACCAACCTCTTCCCACTGGAACAGTTGAGGAAACTGAGGCCCGAAGATACCAAAGTACGGACTTGAGGTCCCTGAGCAATATGGGGGCAGTGCTCTGTTTTTATTTATTTATGTAAGCATAACTAAATACGTTCAAAAAAAATGTTTCAAACCCACTCCTGATCACTGCCCCTAAATGTCTCATCTTAAAGATTTATGACCAGTACGCTGACACTTTCATTTGTACATTTGCATCACTTGAATCCTCTGAAATTCTCTAGTAAGGGGAGCTCCTGTGGCAAATAGGCAGAAAAGGGCCTTTGGTTTGGAACAATCACTTGCGCAAATAAACAAAGGAATTATGATGCTTTAGTGACCAAAAATAACACAAAAATTAGGATTAAAAAATTTCTTTTGTTTCAGTCCAAAATATAAGCAGAAAGCACCGTTCCCTCTGCACATACTTTGTGCTTATTTACAATAAGTTAGGTGTGGCTCACTCATTTATTAGGTCATACAAAATACAAGTACTAAAAGTTTCCCAGTTGACAGTTTGTCAAGAAATTCATATAAGAAAACAGCCTCCCTAAATCCCTACCAGTTTCCCATGTTTTCTGTGGTGTGAGGTTTGATAACCCTCCAGTACCCTAAAAAAAAGACTGTTAGTATCCTAACAGCCATTTAACTCACACTCAGTTTTCTCATGGTCTCCTTTTCCTCTACCTTGTATATGTAACCAGGGACCCCATTTGGTCAACAAATGATTTCTACAGAGAAAGGTTAGAACATACTTGCAAATGAACAAAAGATTACCTGCCTCCTTCTGATTCCAGCCCCACAGAAAACATACCAGGCATTACATAAAATCAACATTTTCTTCACTTGACTGGCAGAATACTGGTATAGCCATGGAAAAAAATAGGCTACTGAAGGAAACCAAACTATAAGTAAACATCCACAGTGTGCCCATCAATAAAAAAGGTATGCTCGGGCTAACTTTTGAAAGGTCTATGTAAGACACCAGCATAATTGGCTTTCTTGTACTGAGCAGTAATAAGACCAGTGGGATAGGAGATGGACAGAATTAGAGTATAATGTACACGGCAAGTAGTTGAGAGCACAGACTCCAAAGTCAGGCTCTCTGGGTCTGAACCCTAGATCTACTATTTATTTTCTGTACAACTCTGTCTGGCAAGTTACTTAAATGCTCTTTACCTGTTTCCTCATCTTAACCATGAGGTGCCTGCAGCACTATGTGCCCAGCGTAGTAAGGGCTCAGTGAGTGTTTATTGCCATTATTCTTAGTACTACTATTACACAGAGTTCTATGTGGGTAGGCAGACCTGGGGTCAAGTCCCAGGTCCAATTCTAACTAGTTTCTTGGCCTTGGGTAAGTTAACAACCCTCTGTAAGCCCCAGGTTTCTTATCTGTAAGATGGGGACAGTAATTGTTATAGCTCATCAGATTTGTTAGAGGATTTAATGAGATGATAGAAGTAAAATGATTACCACGGTGTTGGCACATAGTAAATCCTCCATAAATAACAGTCTGAAATCAACAGTCTTCTAAAAATAATAACAATAACAATAATAATATTGGATATTACTACCAGGCCTAGTCACCAGGAAGCAGGGTGGCAAAGTCTGAGCAGTATTTCTCCTTTGTCAGCAATGCTTGTGGTGGTATCATAGTCAAATAAAAGTAACAGATCACAGGCTTAGCCATGACCAGTGGCTCATGAACTCTTTAATCGGCCCGACACTGAGAGCTTGCTGGCTACCAAGTTCTCAGTGGGAGGATTTCTGGTGTTACCTGCTTTATGGATTACTTGAGGGATACACTGAAAGTCCGTCTCCACTTACATCCTTGTTCATTATCTTGACTTCTTGTGGCACCCTTTCTAGAGCAAGGGAAGAAAAAAGCCATCTTCCCTAATGCTCAAAGCAAAAGGCCCAATTTGATGCTGCAGAATCTAGGGCCTCTGGGCTCTATTTTAAGAAACGTCTGCATATTCTTAACCCTAATGTTCTGTTCTTGCATCTGTCTTGTTTTTCAAGTAGGAAAATGAATTGATAAGATGCAATACACCACCCTCAGTAACAAAGGATGACACCAATATTATTCTACTTGGACCCTTCGCCAAAATGCTATTGCCTAAATGGGCTTGGCTAGAGTCCTGCACCAAAATCAGCCACCTGAAGATCTGTTGTGTAAGTGAAAGTTTCTGTGTCATTCATCCTCTGTCCTCGTGTTTTGAAGGTGCATTTCTGTCTGGAAGCTGGAGAGATTTTATATTCTTCTCAAGGTCCTCAGAATCCCAGGGACCCCTGAAGCCTAGGCTGACCTGAACTCTAAAGGCATCAGGGTGGACCCCCAGACTTCCAATATCATGTGTAACCAGTAACCATACAGCTGGGCACCCTCTGACATTCACTCTTGCTGGCCAGCATACCATGGGCGAATGCAGACAGCACTAAGTGGGTTTTGACAGAAAGTAGCTATGTGCGTGTGAGCAGGTTATGTCCCCCTCTAGGTTTCAGTTTCCTTCTCTGGAAAATGAGGGGGAGTATCAGGTGACCTTCCATACGTCAATGGTGACCTTCCATGCTTCACTCAGCATGAACTGTGACTCAGTCATTGACCATGGTGGGATGGGAGACAGAAATGTGGGAGGACGCATTTCTCTTTGTTATTTAGTTTATTTTCAATCATCTAATTTTAGTTTTGTTGGGGTTGAACAAGTCATATGTAGTTCATTGGTCAGATGACATAGCAGCTCTCCTTCACTCTGAAGGCCTTTAAAAGGAAGTCTCTACAAATTTATAAATGAGCCAACAGGTAGACTCTTTCTAAGCTACTTAGGAAACAAGCAAACTATAAGCCAAAGCCATCTGGAAAAAGAACTTTCAAAAAGCTTGCCTTTCTTCCTATTTTGAATACAGGCACCATTGCTAGAATGAGGAGTGACTTGGAGAACAACTCCGGAGCACAGCCAACTGCCGGGTGCCTCCAAAGGCTGGCGGGAAAGGCAAGGTATAAGCAATTCAGAGTGATCTTGCCTTGAGCTCTCAGGACACACTAGGAGCCCATGTAATTGAAGCTGAGTTTATCAAAGCGAAGCTTGGCCCCTCAGTTCAGAGCACATCTCACAACTGCCACCAACCACAGGCTGAGCATGCCCACGGGGCTTGCACGATCCAGCCCTCAGCAACCCCCAGCCTTGTCGCCTGGGAAGAGCAGGAACCATCCCAGCCTCCTTTTTGTTCCTTGAACTCACCTAAGCAGACCAGCCTTTGCACATGGTGTTCCCTCTGCCTGGACATTTGTTTCTGTCCCCTTTGCACGGTAAAAACTTACCATCTCTTAGGTTTTAGCATAAATGTTATTTCTTCAAAGAAGGCTTCCCTGACACCTCATTCGTTCCCACTCTTCTTACGGTCTCCTGTTAGGCACAACTCTAATGAGTTAGTTGTAAATTTTGTTTAATATCTTTCTTCTCTGTTTACATCATAAGCTCTGTGAAGACAGAGACCATCTCTGCCTTGTGCTACCGTGCACAGCTTAGTGTCTGGTATGCAGTGGATGCTGAGTATGAATGAATGGAGCAAGGAAGATATGAAATCCACCTTGCAAACATCCTATCCCCTGGGCTGGAGATCATGGAAAGGGCTGTACTAGAAATAGCTATTGGATTTCTCTGTCCTCTGAAGCCCTGTTTCTCTAAAGGTGCCTCCCTAAAGAAGGTGCCACAAGAGGGAAGGCATGTCTAAGTGGCTTCAGTTCAGAGCCCCAAAAAATAGTACATGCTAAAAGAAGATCTAGAGATGACCCAGCTCAACTCTCACTGAACACATACAAAACTGAGGCCACAGAAGCAAAGTGACCTGCCAGGGTCACACACAGCTAGTTCATGCAGAGTCAGGACTGGAATTCAGCTCTGCAGTCAGACAGCCTCACCCTCCTGCTATTAGACCCAGCTAATAGTCACTAGCTATTTCTTAAGGCCTCATTTCACAGAGTGGGGAAGAGACGGCCTCTCCTCTCTACTGGAAGCTCCAAGCTATGTCTCAATTTAGAGTAATCTCCCCAAGCATGAACCATCTTTCTTCACATGTCTGTAAAACAACAAATTTAAGTGCAGCTGGGCACAGGGAGTCAATGGGACTGGATATCCAAGGGCAACCAACAGAAGCAAAAACTGTTTCTGTCTGAGGCAAAAGGATTATAGAAGGTCAAATGCTAAAGAGCAAGAATAACACCACATTGTCAGGGACGGCTGGAAGGGGACACTACAATGGAAAGGTCAGAAGTGATGTGGTGGTGACAGTCTGATTCTATTCCTCTAATGCTATAATTACAGCAAGGAGATGGGTCCACTGATTCTGTCGCCGCTCTTTATTCTGGAAAGTATTTTTAGTGTAACCAAACCCCACTTTTGTTTTGATTTGTTTTACTTTGGGACCCTGGCATCTTTATAGCTCATGTCTCAATCTTTATAATGACTTGGAAGCAAAAAGCAATTCATTCCTATCTGATGCCCACAAAAGCTAAATTTCAGTGTTTTCCATTTTTAAAAAGGAGGGTGTTTTAGAATATCTATATTTGAGCCAAGAAACTAAGCAAGAAACTAACTCATGAACGTTAAGAAGGTCATCTTCTAAAAACTCTTAATTAAAAGTTCTACTGATTTTTCAAGTATGTGTGAATGTTGTACAAATTCATAACAATTTTAAAAACACCTAAATTTGAAAAGCACCAGATTGGGACCTTAATCCCACTCCCAGAGAGGGTGCCTACTGACGGCTCACCGAGCTCTCTGGCCTGCTCACACTTCCCCAGCGGTCTCGATGAGGCAAGTCCTCTAACAGTGCAAAAAAGGGTTTGGTGGGGAAGAAAAGAGAAGAAGGGAGAAAAACACATGCATGCCAAAATTCTAAAAAATTAGCGTTTAAACTGCTTGTCAGAAGGCTTCCTGACAAAGCCACTAGAGTGTATTCACAGACATTTGCATAAATGCTGCGGGTGAGTTCACTATAGCTGCTGGCGCTAATGGTACATAGAGTAATTTAGTCACTTCTCCCGGCATTCTGTGTCAGAATGATGGGCACCGGCACTTTGCCTTGTTGCATATTAGATCGTTAGATAATAAAGTGTTAGCGCATGCAGGATGACAGGGTCCCTGCGCTATAGCTTTATGAGGGCACTGTGTTTGGCCATGGGGGAAAAGGTAGGGACACTGATGCCACAAATGGCCATAAATTCAAGTAAACATGACCTGAAACTCAAGAGAACAACGATGACAATATCAATACTCTCCTGGCACCCAGTCCCCAGAAATTTTCCCAAGTGACAGGGAGACACAGGCTAGAGCTATAATTGCTGTGGGAGGTGACGATTCAGCATCTTTGGCCCCCTAGCCTATGCTTTTTCAAAAACTGGAACCCTGAAAGCAGTTACCTTCTGAGGCCACCACTCTCCACAACTGTACATCTTCCCTAAAACTTAAAGAGGAAACATCACCAGCCTAAATTCTCCCATAAATATTCAGCCAAAGGGAATCCTCAGTATTTATGAATGAAGAAAAAAATAAGGGGCAGAGCAATTACCATGAGCTACAGCATGCCAGGATTCACCCTCTTTGGGCCACACAAGATTCTATGAAATAAATTTGTCTTTGTCAACTCTCCTACTTAAAAAACAGGGACAGTTATTCAAGCCTGGAGATTTGGGAGTCCGTGGGTCGCACAGGACTGCCTGAATGTAAAGCATGGTCTCTATTTCTACTTATATGCAGAAAGACAAGTCGTGAAAGGGAACTTTCCTCCAACTGCCTGACAAGCAGGATATAAATAGAGATGCGCAGAGTTGCTCAAAATAATCCAGGCTACCTGGAAATGAGATGGTAAAAAGCCCAGAAGGAGGGAAAACAGGTTCTCCAGGTCACCTAAGAGGTGAAAAGCCAGCAGCCTCACGTGCAGTCGCTATTTGAGCAGGCGAGGGAAGGCGGGGGGGCCGATGGGCAGGGGCAGTGAAGCAGGACTTTTCAATGGCAAGATTAGGTACTATGTACTCCCGAAGTCACACGCATTATTCAGCATCTAGGTCCACTCCCACACATCACCAGTGTAAGACAGGCACCAGTGGGTACCCTTTGCTGAGTAGGTATTTATGTACCAGTTCAAAGTGTCTAAATGAGTGGGTGGTTATGTGTGGTTGCTTGATTCATTCTGCAGAGAAGTAGATTCCCATGTGCTGTTGAGCCTCAAGATATATATATATATACCCACATCTGTAAGAACCTAAAGGTGTCTGCCCTTCATTCTTCAGGAGAAAAGTGAAATAAGGCTCTTGCGAGGGCAAGGTCCCCCTAGCTGAGGGACATAGGACATACCCACGTCCCCAGTGATGGTTAACCATTTATAAAGAGTGAAATGTCATCCTTTTCTTAAATAATACGTTAATAATAACTGATCATTTATGGATGGGTAAACTGGAACAGAGGAATAAAACATTGTCTTTAAAAGTTAGTATGATCCATATATATCCCAACTGAAATAGTACTATGTACCCTTAGAAGGAAGACTATTTGAGCTGGGAGGAAGCTTAGGGTCTTGTGGATCAGGGGTCTCAAACTGTTAGCCTGTAACTGTATTCTCCCCAAGTGGCTAACCCCCACTTCCCTTCAGGGTTTAAAAATTTCATAACTAGTTACCAACAATTAAAATTAGGAGAGTTGTAATTCTTGCCCAACTGCAACATCTTGCCCCCGTGGGCTCTCACTACTCTTGGTGACAACTGTCTGGGGCTGGGGGCAGCAGAGCATGTCCTTGCTGTTCTTCCACAGTCTCCACCCAGCCCACTTCCCCTGTGCATATGACCTGCCCCCACCCAAGGTACACAGTTTTCCTTTACCTCCCACCATAGAGCATCACCTTCATTTTACCAAGAAAGAAACTAAGAGCTCCAAAGGTAAGGTGGCTTGTCCAAGGTCACACAAAAGCCAATAGGTAAAACTAAGAATTTAGGTTTCCTGATCCTACTTTGAGACTCATTCCTCCACATGACAAGACAAAATAATGTCCCCAACTCTGTGCCCTAGAGGGCCCTGCCCTAGCAGGCTGCTTTGGGTTGGTGTTGCACTTTTTGGTGCAGGAAGGCCTTGCGCGCTGTCGTGTGCTCTCTCGTCCGGCGTCCCAAGGGCAGCATGGGTGTCTGGGTGGGCTCGGCACTCGGAGTACATTTTGAGACTGTGAACTCACAGCTGGAAGATTTCAAACTGAGAGTCAACTCTCTCCCTGGACAGGGCAGTTAACATTGTAATTAACCAGCCAGAGTCAAAAACAAAACTTCAGTTGTTAAGCCAGGGCTCTCCAAATTGTGCCCACTGAGTATTTACCTATTTTTTCCTTCTTCCCTTCCCCTCAACACTTCTAGTCATACAGTGACTGAAGTGACTCCAAGGGTAGTAAAAAAGCAACATTACTGTAAAGTGAGGACCAGAATAATTTTAAGTACAGGAATGGAGCTAGGAATGTAATCGTGAGCAGGTGTTTCAAATGGCCTCCTGCAAAAAGTAATATCCATCCATCTCAGCACTAATGAAACCATAAAGAAGCAGCTTTTGAGAGATGACAGTTTACTTTATAAAAGACTGTAAACCTGGATGTGGTGAGGAATCCCCTCTAAGAGTGTTATATCTGGCTAATTAATAAAAAGTACAGTTTGTAGATCCCTTAAGTGTAGGGAAAAAAAAATCAGGCAAAAACAGTGATAGTGGTGTGTTTATTAAATTGGGATGCTGGCAGGGTAGAGAGTTTTCTACCTTATGAATTATATCATGGACAGCTCGTGCCCATAGAAAATATCAGGCAATGAGGAGGTGTTTTGTGTAGTAGTGTTTTTGAAGGAATCTGCTGACATAGCAAAGTGGAGAAATGAGTTAAGAGTTTAATTTGAAGAAGATCAGAGAAAAATAGCATGGCGATTGGTACCCAATAGAGTCTTAGTCACTGTTTTTTGGATGGATGGATGGATGGATGGATGAATGGATGGATGGATGATGGGTGAATGGATGTATGGGTGATGGGTGGGTGGATGGATGGATGGATACATCATGCATACATATAGCACAGGAAACACCCAGACATACACTCAAACTAGCCCATGGTTCCTGTGAGTAGCATTTACTTTCCTTGATTCAACTTTTTATCTAGTTTCCTCCAGTCCTCTCAAAGACACCACTGATTAGCCATAAAATAAAAAAAAAATGTACTTGCTCTCCACCAGAGTGTACCTACAGAAATCAGGCTCTAGGTTGCAGTGATGAGGGGAGGGGTATGCACAGAGCAGTGGAGGGTCACTTAGTTAGACTTCCTATTCAGAAAGCGCATCTGACCTAGACATTGGACTTTCTCTCTCTAAATGTCTCTCTAAATGAAGTTAAATATATTGTCACAGAAATACACCAGCAGGATTGTAAAGAGGGTAGAGTTCACTATAGAACCAAACAGATTAGAAACTCAAAATGTTATCACAATTTTTGTCACTTTGCTTTGGCCTTTATTTTTAGTGGGAGTTTAAAAGAATGCAGTGGTCCCAGTTTCCCTCTCTCCCTCAACCTGAAGGAAAGATGCATCAGCCATTCCCAGGGTAAAAAGCTGTGCACCCAGAAAGCCTGGGCCTCGAGGATATCTTCCTGTCTTTAAAGACCCGGCATCAATGTTGTTCAACAGTACATTTGAAATTTGAAGTGTGGTAGTAAATGCGGCGGAGTCGGAAGAGAAAAACTAAATAGATTCACAGTTAAAGTAGCAATGCCAACCAATGAAAATGATTTGCCTACCATGTTCCAGATAAGAGGGCGTACCTTCCGAGGGGTCAAGCCTCCGAGCCCTCCGCCCATGCTTGGAGTTATTATGGACAAACATGTTATCGGAGACTGCCAGGACATGGCCATCCACGTTGACTGTTGTAGACACCACGACCTGGAGACAGAAGAGAAAAATGAATGAACATTTTAATATAAAAGCATGGAGGGTAATAAACTCAAGTTAAATAAAAAACAGCTGGGAGCTGAAGAAAATTGCATAGCTATTTCACATAATAACTGGTGCTTATGCTGTACAAGTCTAACAAGAGGAGCTATTGATGAGTGGGTCTTTGGCATGGAACGCTTTTGATGCAGTTTTAAGTAAAATTGCACAGTTTATAGTTATACAGCAGAAGGTACACTGTTAACCATAATTTTAACAAGAGGATCTTTATTAGCATATTTTTTTTTTTTACACAAGGGTGCTTGTGTTTAACCTAAATTACCCTTCAGTTTAGACACCGAAGCAGATATCACAGTTGATCATGCAAATAAAAACCTTTTGAATCTTTAAAATATTTCCCTCCCACTGCGTCAGGGTTAAGAGGATAGAGAAATGAAAAAGAGGTTTCAGCGAGAGCTGGGATGCAGCTTTCTCTCCTGGGTGTCTTCTTAGGGCTTCTTGTACTTTTTTCTTCCCACATTAGTTGGGTAAATTAGACCAAAGACCTCCTCAACCACCATCGCCACCACCATCCCCCAAAATGTCTGCTAATTAAGAATCTTAGATCTGTTTCAAAACCAAAAAAAAAAAAAAAAAAGGCACAGCCCAGGTACAATTCAGATATCCTGGGCATCTCAAAAACGGACTCTGAAACCAGTTTGCCGGAAGGGTCCCAGGCAAAGGTGTTTTCTCAGAGAACTTTGACTAAAACAATGAGAAGAAATGACCTACACTTCTCCTTATATTAAATGGGGAAGAGGATTAAAACTGAAACCCGCACAGATATGTTTATTCATTCGACCTCTTACAACCAAATATAATAATTGTCTGTAATTGCAGCTTCAGCTCCCACCTCCTGCTTTGACATGGGGAACAGCAATCAGCCAGCTCCCGTTTAATCCACCTATTATGTTGACTAATTAACTTTGCTCGACAGTTTATTTCTTCCTCCATTATCAGACCCTGTCAGCCGCAAGCACCCTGCAGCATAGGGGGGACCTCAGGCTTTTTGATTGATCACCGATAGATTGACATGCAGATTAATTTAATTAGAATCACCTCACTTGAGAAATGAAAGACAAAGACAAGAGGGCTAATAGATCTGCTCTCATAATGAGGCGAACCTCCAGAGCCAAAGCAGAGGATTTCTGATTCATTTTGCTCAATTCCCTAGTTGCTTGGAAAGACTCTCGCTTTAATTGTTCTTGGTTTTGAGAGGCATTAGCCTCTGAAGAGGTGAAATGCTTACAAGGATTGGCATGCACCAAGGACTGAGTTCCTGAGGAAGCCTTTTCCCAGACTTCTAGAGTCTTGTGCAAGGCCACAGTCTCACCACCCGAGTTGGGCAGAGGGGAAAGCGCTGGGCATTGGCCTGCTGCCGCCTGCCGACTGTCAGCCCTGCCCTGCAAAGAGGCCGGCTGTACAGACCTCCTGCCACACCAATGTTTGCCATACTGGAAAGCTCCACTGTCCCCCTCTTTGACCTAAACACATCCTGCCAAAATATATTGGGTGTCCTTTTCCCCTGCCTTGAGGATGGCAAAGAACTGCGGGCTATGAACGCAATGCCATCATGGGGTTGATTTGATTTTGATTTTTTTCCTTCTGGGCCCTTCTTCTTAGACCAAGCCCCGAGTCTCTTTCAGACTGGGATGCAGAAGTCAGAGACAATGCACCTAGTCATGTCACCAGGGCCTCCCGGGAGGAACTGAATGGGGGGTCTTCTGTGGAACCCCCTTAGCCCTCCCTCAGGGTTCTCACCTTGATTCCGGCAGGGCCTGGGCCCTCCCTGGTTTTATTTCTTAACTCTATTTTATTAAACTGCAAAGTACACAGTGGAGGGTCCATTCAGGGACTCAGGGTATTCACCTTAGTCACTACGAAAGCCAAAATCCCAGTTAGGGCAAGTTTCACGGGAGGGCCCAGTGAGACCGAAGCAGCAGTTTGCAAAGTGGTTGTTCTCTTTCTCCATGACTGACCAACCAGATCTGACACAGCCTGAAGCTTCTGTGTTTGCCTAATCAATTGTGGGTTAGTTTAAAAGGAGTAAAAAGAAGGAGGAGGAACAGGAGAAGAAATGGTCTGTTCTTTTATTTTCAAAAAGTATTATGTGTGGCGGCAGGGTCCCTATTATTTAAGGCAACGGAAACTCAGTTTTCTTTCTAGTTAGGGAGATGACTTCGTGGGATAATTTACAATTATGTAACAGAGCTGGGTCTTTCAAAGAAATTTTGATTTACTACAAGACCACAATTGAGTGGTCACTGGAGTCGTTAGCTGAAGAAACTATAAAAGGAATCCCAAACGGTATCTGTTTCCAGTGTCAGGAAATACAGAAAGTTGTTATTCTAGATGTCTGTCTTAAGAGAAAAAAAAAGCAATGACAATTCACCATGCACCTGTAGGACAAAGCACTTCAGGCTTCAGGCTTAAAATATTCAGTATCATTTAGAGACACTGTCATCTAATTCCTACATTGAAAAAAATGACAAGAACGGTTAAGGCAAAAAAAAAAACAAAACCCTACAGACTATGTGGTTTTTTTTCTTGGCAAGAATAAGGATCACCAAGACCACCTGTGTGATAGAATCATTTCATTGAAAGACCAATTAAAATTGGAGAGAAATAATACAGATAGAATGCTCATGCCTTTAATTTCTAGGAAATAGAAACACTTAGTGAGTTCCTCAAAAACTCAAGACACAATATATCTTAACCTCTCTATCCCCTAAAATTATTTCTCTTTCTTTCCAATTTGGAAATGATTGGCATAGATATAAATAAAGCATATGCCAAAATTAATCCACAGAGCAACTTGTAGTTTTTTTAGAAAATCTGTGAGATGTAAAGGGGGCACTGGAGTGTCCCTTAAAAATGTCCCATAGGGGGAGGGAAAAAGACCTTTACAGTTTAAGACAAGATTAATGAGGTGCTGACACATTCATGCAGGCAAGGGGACAGACAGGCCTGCCAAATCTTCAGCTTTCCCAAATTTTGTCAACAAAACACAGCTTGAATTGGGGACATACAAACATGGAAAATGATTTTACATTTGGACTCAACCATCCCTTGCAGCTCTCTCCCCTTTTTCACTCCCCTGTCCAGGGAAAGAGGTGACGGAAATATGAGGAAAAGGTATATTTAGAATTTTATGATACTTGTAATAATTAAAACTTTACTCCTTAGAACTGCACTGACTGCACATACAGTAATCCCCCACGCAGCTATTTAAATTTAAACTAATTAAGTAAAACTTTAAATTCCATTTTTCCTATGTTTCCATTGCTACAGTTCAAGTGGTCAGCCACATGTGGCTACAGCTACTGTATTGGACAGGGCAGATATAGAACATTTCCATCTTTGCAGAATGTTCTGATAGAGTGTTGCTGTAGAATGGCTTTGAAAAAGATTATTCCAATTTATTCATGGATGCCCAAGGTAAATCTCCTGAAATAATTCTAACCTAGGTGAATATTTTTATCATTATATTTTTTGGAATCATATTTCTATTTGGGAGTTGGCATAACTTTTTACTATATCAATCCAGAGATATGCTGATGAACACCCAGTGTGTTCCACGGTCCAAACCCTCCAGGTGAAGGTATTCAGCATGAGGTGATGCAAAGGGCAGAAGAGAAATCTTCAGCTACCCATGCACTTCGGAGATTTTTTACTGACATTTTCAATTTCTTAGCTCATCTCAGTGGTCCAGAATCTTCCCTGTTATGTCCTGGATCCAGATATCCCTAAAGGTTATTTACTATTGCTTATCCTCTTCTACTTAGAATTAGAAAGAAAATTAATGATTTTTCATTTTTGAAAATTTAAAATGTTTTAAAACTTTGATTTATTTTTTCCTTGGACTCTACCCTGAAAATTTTTCATTTTTTAACACAAAATTTATGATTCTTGACTTCCGAGTTTTCCTGGTTGATGTTATTTTAGCCAGGTTGACTTAACTTCTCTAAGTCCCAGTGACCCTCCCTCTTAAATAAAATAATAATAGTAGCTAATTCTGTGAGGCTTTGATTATTTAAAGTGGCAGCTTGATTCCTGGTTCACATTGAGCGCTAAACGAACAGTAGCCGTAGCAGCCTGATTGTTGCTTTGTTTGTGGTGTTCAACAAAGAGTTCAGGAGAACATGTTGGACAGATAATCAGAAGCATCTTGCTTGTGAAAAGGAGGACCTAGCATAAAGTATTTTTTTTAATAAAACGATATAGAAATTATTTCTTCTATATTCACTGCTTTATCTGTCTGACAAGGAAATCACACAATTTTGAAGACCTTTGTGCTCACAACATATAATTATATAATTTAAGCCTCTTGTGAATTGCAAATTTCACTGGTTTATATAATTTTGCTTTCTGGAACCCATCTGCATCTTAGTCTGTTATATTCTGGGCTTGAAACAAAATGAAATCTAACTACTTTGAGAACAGTCTATAAATCAGACATCAATTCAGTCTACTTTTCCCATTATTTCATATGAAAGAGGTGTTCTCTGGGAGTTTTCTTATCGGTTAGCATTTCCTCACTATCATTCCTCAGGCTGTACCTTCTTCCTTCATGGCAGGCAGGAGACCTTGTGTGTCCCAATTACGTTATTTAAGATTCATGAAGCATAATCTCCATCTCATGAGCAGGTTTTCAAAAATACACAAGCAGCTAAATTCAGTCATGAGTGGAAGATCACGTTAACAAAAGTAGCAGCTCATGTGGAAGGGGCTAGGACAAAAGCAACCAGAAGGGAATCTGGATCTTTAAACACTTCTACAACAAACATGGAATCAGGGGAAAGATTAAACTGCAAAAATATTTTCAATATTTAAATTTAGAACGTTGTAGTAGTACTGCAAAAATATTTTCAATGTTTAAATTTAGAAGGTTGTAGTAGTACCTGCCTTCAAAAATTAATCACTTTAGCAAGTTAATTTTGAATGATTATCAAAATATAAATCTTAGTTTTCAATGTTGATATGTGGCAATTCAGTGTAAGGAAATTTGTGCCAAAGTTGGTCTGTTACATGGCTTCTTTATCTCTGGGTTTAGCCTATTCTATGTTTTCACTAATTCAAGGCCCATAATATAAGGCACTAAATGCATTGGCTTGAAGTCCATGTAATAAAAAGACATTAAGCAACATTCCATGGGATAATACTCAGCAATGAAAAAAAAACAGACTATTGATATGACTGGATGAATCTCAAGAGAATTATGCCAAATGAAAAAAGCCAATATCAAAAGGTTATATACTGCATACATAGGCTGAATTGTGTCCCCCCACCTCCAAATTCATGAAATTCTAACCCCCAGTACCTCAGAATGTGACTGTGTATAGTGATATGGCCTTTAAAAGGTAGTTAAGTTAAAGTATGGCTGGCAGAGTGGGCCTTAACTCAGTCAGACTGGTGTCTTAAGAGGGAAGATGAACACCCAGAGGACACTGGGGTGCGCAGAGGAAAGTCCCTGAGAGGGCACAGCAGGAAGGTGGCCGTCTGCCTGCCAAGGATGAAAGTCTCAGAGGAAACCAACCCTGCTCACCCCTTCATCTTGGACTTCCAGCCTCTAGATCTGTGTGAAAATAAATTTCCATTTTTAAGCCTCCCAGTATGTGGTATTTTGTTATTGCAGTCATAGCAAACCAATAACCTGAATGATTACATTTATTTAACATTCCTAAACTAAAAAAATTTTATGAATGGAGAACAGAATAATGGTTGCCAAGAGTTAGGGACAGAGCAAAGGTGGATGTGGCTACTATAAAAGGATAATAGGAGGGATCTTTGTGGTGATGAAAATGCCCAATATCTTGACTGTGGTGATAGATACACAGATCTACCCATGATAAAACTGTATATAACTAACCCCCCCCACACACATTTACAAATAAAACCAGATAAATTTGAATAAGAAGGGTGGATTTATCAATTTTCATATCTTGTATGACTATCATATGTTACTATGTAATATAGTACTATAGTTTTGTAAAATATTACTATTACAGAGACTAGGTAAAAGGTACATGGGATTTCTGTATTATTTCATACACTTGAATATAAATCAACAATTACATCAATAAAAAAGGTAGAATAAATAAAACATCAGCAATCAAGATGTCCTTCAATAGGTAAATGGATATACAAACCAGTAATCTATAGAATGGAATATTATACAGCTCATACAGCACTAAACAAAAAGTTATCAAGCCACAAAAAGACATGGAAGAACCTTAAATAAATACTGTTAAATGAAAAGGCCAATCTGGGAAGATATGCACTATGTGATTCCAACTATATGACATTTTGGAAAAGGCAAAATTATAGAGATAGTAAAAAGATCTGTGGTTGCCAGGAGTTTCAGAGGAGGGAGAGAGGAATGAATAGGTGGAACATTGGATTTTTAGGACAGTGAAATCATTTTATATGATACAGTAATGGTGGACACGTGACATCATGTCTAAACCCATAGAGTGTAAAACAGAAAAAGTGAACACTAGTATATACTATGGACTTTAGTTAACAACACAATGTATTGATATTGACATATCAATTATAACAAATGTATCACACTAATGCAAGATGTTAATCACTGGGGAAGCAGGGGAGAGGACATTGAGAGAGTCTGTGGGAATTCTCTATACTTCCCCTCATTTTTCTGTAAACCTAAAACTGTTCCACAAAATCAAGTCTAACCCATCAAACTTCTACTCTCAACCTTATTCAGCCCACATTTTCCACTTTATCTGCTAAAACACTCTACAGACACCTCAAACCCTAGAGTTATAAGAGACCCAAGAGGCTTCCAACTAGGAATTTTCAAATGTAGTAATGGGGACAGCACTGCAGAGAGATTCCTAAATTCATCTAAAGCATTCAGTAATTTTCCTTTGTTGATAGGGTATCAAATCATCTCTATATGGAAACACCAGTTATCTCATACACAAGAAGCTCTGAATTGGTGATTTCACATGGCTTTGAATAATTTTAAAATAGAGACCATGATTCTTAATAAATACCATTAGGTGAAAAAAATCAGTCATCACCTGAGGTTCATAGGAGAAAATAACCAAAGGAGTCCTCAGTGTTAGGACACTGCAAATCTGCCCAACACCTCCTTTTACAGCTTAGAAAACTGAGGCCCAAGAGGTTTAAAAACATCCTGAAGGTCACAGGACAAATGAAGAGCAGGGGCAAGCCTGAAGGGAAACGTGCAGACTCCAGGTCCAGTTCTCACCCACACACCGTCTCCAGCTCTCCTGGTGTCTTCCAGCACACACCTCTGCTATCTATGTGACTGATTACACTTTAAGTATTATATACATAAAAATGGTCTGCAACAGTTAGGAGTTGGGTCTTCATTAACTTTGTCCTTTAAAATATCCTTGATGGATATGGAATGAATATTCTCTGAACCTGCTTGATTGCTAGTTTCTATCTGGTTGAAAGATCCCAAATAACTCATTAAAAATTATGGCAGACGCATGAACCTACAGGCTGTAACAGAGTGGAACTGCTGGAGTGAGGGAGTGAGTAACTGAATTAAATCCACACTTGAAGGCTCAAAAATATCTCTTCTCTTAACAGTAAGACAAGAAGGGACACTTCTAAATCCTCAGATACCCATGCTACACTAATTTGGACCTTTGGAGACTAGACTAGGCTTCCGTCTCCTGCACTGTGACACGTGCTAGACATAAAAAGCTCATCAGTGATCTGAACCTTGTTCATCCCTCTGAGCATCAGGATACTTTTGATGACTCTTGATGATGTCACTGGCATCTAAGTGGTGCTCTCCGTTTATGTGTTCCCATTGGTGGTGGTAAGTGGCGGTGAGCCAAAACACAGCATTGCTTTTGTATGCTCTCTACCAATGAAACTATGACTCAAGCATATGGAAACGGAGCAAGAAAACAGCATATTAGTCAACAGATCAGATTCTAGAGCAAGACAGTCCTGAGTTTGAACCCCAACTCCATCACTTACTAGTATGTGACTTTGATAAGTCACTTAATCAAAAGAATAAGTTGTGAGCCTATGCTAAGCGCCAGGCACTATTCTATGTACTGGAGAAGCTGCAGTGAGCAAGACAGATAAAGTATTTGCCCACCAAGGGCTTATTAGGGACAGAATGGGCTCTCAGACAATAAATAAGGAAGCAATAAAAGCAAATTTCAGAAGGCAAAAAGTTCCAAGAAGAAAATAAAATGGGGAGGGAAGATGCCTAGGTGGCAGCTATTTGATTATGTGGTTAAGGGAGGTTGCCCTGAGGAGGGAATATTTTAGCTAAAATCTAAGTAACAAGAAGTATCCAGCCATTCAGTGAGGTGGCCGAAGAAATTCCTCAGGAAGACAGGATAGCAAGTGCAAAGATCCTGAAGCAGAAATGAGTTCAGTATATTTGGGAAAAGGAAATGAAAGAAGAGAAGGAAGGTCAATGTGCTTGTTTAGTGCAAAGTAAAGTAGGGAAAGAGTGGTGGAAAAATACAGCAGATTACATATGTAAAACACTTAGTACAGAGCCTCACACATAATAAGAGCTCTATAATTACACCTTAAAAAGTGGAAGGATCTAAAGAATACTTTCTGCTGGTAAGTCTTAAAAGTATAGGTAGCCTCAGAACCAATATCCATTGGCAGCACTGATCAAACCAAACACTGCCACATCTATCTTTTAATGTATTTTACATTTTGTCAATAGCAGCTGTACTTAAGTAGGAATTTATTTCCTCTAAGTGCAGAGCTACCGCTCATCAAATCCTGTTCATAAGGATTCCTTCTCAGTGATGCATATTTCCTGCCAAGGCCCAGCATAAGGCTTATGCCAAGATACATATTTGCCCAATAAGCCGTAATGGTTTAATATATCAGGTTGAAAATCCACCATTTGTATTTACCATGCTATGTGAATTAATCCTGTATTCTGAAACTATCATTAGAGCTGCTCTCAGTATAATTAATCAGCATGGTGCATCTTGAAATTATTCTGTATGAAGAGTGTGATTGCAGCCCGGGCCCCTAGCGTTCTGCTGGTAAAGAATTTAATTGCAAGATACGCTGTTTGTCAAAACAATATAAGACAGGGGATGGGGGGACTGTGAGCAAGAAAGAAAAGGGATGAGAATATTTCCTTCTTTATTGAAGCGCCTTTAAAAGTAGAATGAAACTGCAGAGGTTAGGCATGTGTTTTAAGAATCCTTTAATCATACCCTATAACACTGATTCAGAGCCTATGTGGGGTTTTGAGTAAATAACAAGGATTCTCCGAAATGGATAGAAACCACCCAAAAGAAGGGTAGAGAGTTGCCTTTTAATGTCATTTCCCATGTCATCATTTTTTTAAAAACACATGTGGGGGGTAATTTGGGATGAATGACCTGGTGGTTTCTCCTCATTGTCCCTTCCTCCCACTCCAAATGATAAATAAGTGAAATAAGGTGGCTCATCTCCTCAGATAAACATGACTTTGGGGCTTGTTCTCTGCTCAGAACATTTTTCACACTCTTCTCAGGACAGTTTATTCTTATCCTTCAGCCCTGAACTTAGCTGTTTCCTCCTCAGAAGTGTTCCTGGTCACCTACTTCAGAGCAGGCTCCTATCCTACAGTCCATGCTGTTACTCTCTCTCCTAAAATCCTGTTTCCTTTTCTTTGTAGCAATAGTTACAATTTGTAATGATTTATAATTATTGATTTGTATACATTTTAGCAATAATTATCTCCATCCATTTTCTCTTCTTCTTGGTCCATCCAACTGGACATTTACAGGCCTCTCCATGGTTATACACAACCACGTGACAGACATCTAACCAGTAGAATGTGGACGGAGTTGACAAGGATCATTTCTAAGATGAGGCTTTCAAGAAGTCCATGAGTCCCCTGCAGACACTCTTCACCCTTCAGCTGGCTAGATTGAGACAACCGGGTTCTGGGGGATGGTGGAGGCACAAAATGAAAAAAGCCCAGATCCCCAGATCACTCCATGTATAAGATCTTCTACCAACTTGTACCATGAGATAAGCAAGAAACTACCTTCTGGTACATATGAGCCTTGTTCTTTGGTCTATTTGTTACAGTAGCTAGTATTGTAATTGATAGATCCCTGACTAGAATGAAAGCTTCATTAAGGCAGTGTCATTCTTATCACAGTGTACTCACTACTTACCACAACAGTATCACTGAGTGCACATATGAATGAATGACTGTTTTTATCCTACATTTATATGCATTTATAGTCATAGGTATAACATTTATAGATGAATATATATTTATAGCCTATGGAAAAACTTTGTTGAAGAAATAAGATGAATTTGCAAATTTACACTTAACTGCACAAAATCTAGGTATCATGTATCTACTGTGATGACAGCTTGTACCCCATCCTTGTTTCTCCCCTTACCATCCGCAACCTGCAGCCCCAACAAGGAAAGCTATTGATAAGGACTTAAATCGTAACCTGGAATTGTCTAGCTCCTGTCAGTTAAAAGCCAGACCCATGACATGGTTTTATCAGTCCTTTGACATTAGCATCTTTTAGTGTCAAGATGAAGAAACAGGCTCATGTAGTCACAGTGAATTTCCCAGTCATGAGCTGTTTCCATCCCTCATTTATCCTCACCTTCTCCTTTGGTTCCCACTTCCCACCCCCACCAGAACTGAATGAATCCTGTATCCACTGTTGTATTTAAGCAAGTTTGTTATGTTAACCACAGCCTGGGGATCTCAGAAGAAAACATCCATTGTAAATTTTTAAAAAATGATTGTACCAGATTTTCTACAAGGCTTATTCCATAATGCCTTGAAGTATGAACACAGCCAAGCTCTGTGGAAAGTGATTAATTTCTTGAAAACACTAAGGTCACACTAATTGACATGACCTGTGTAATTAAGCAGTCTCTGTTTACACACCAGAAGCTCAGCCACTGCGAGGCTGAGTTTGCTTGACAGAATGTCTTTACATGTCGAGAGATCAACAACCTTTCTTATGTCCTCCTCAGTCACCTACATTGGCCCCTGATTGCTGTTCAGAGAAGACATGCTCTGGCACGGTGTACGAAGATCAGGCTGGCCTGGTAAGCATACAAAATGGGCTGAGAGAGAAGCAGCAGCCATGACAGCTGGAGAAAAGCCTCTTAGCAGGCAGGACAGCACATCGTCATCGGATGTCTCCAACTCTCGGATTTTCATTATAACTCAGAAAAGCCATATTGAGATGGAAAGAGGAGACTGGAGTTTTCTCACCCAAAAAGATAGTTTCTCACTTCCCCTCAGAGGCAACAGTGACATAAAAATATTTAAAACCAGCTTCCCAATTAGTACCATGAGAAAAAATGATGGAAATCATGCGTCTCATTCATAGGAAACCTTCAACCAGTGTCTCTGTGACACATCTCCGTCAGCCAGGACAGCTGCAGGGAAAATAAATCTTCCCTATCTTGGTTCCAGTCCTAAGATTTGGAATGATTTTTTTCTCAGGGTGCTCTGAGATGTCAGGGGCCACTTTATTCAGACTCCATCTAGGGGAAGGGTCTTTCTTGCCCTGGCAAACCACCCAGAAATGTGCATAGGTTTGAGGAAGCTCAAGGAGGCTTCTGAATCATAGCTTATTCTTCTAAGGTCCATACAACTAAAAACTGACTGAGCCCGGAACTCTGTTCAGAAACAAAGCTCAAGTTCTCCCTCTTCTACCAAACTCCACTCACTCCGCCCTCTGTTTGAGGGCTTCTTGTGGTGTTCCAGGGCCATTCATGCAGATGGTTTAGGCTCCATTAGGGCAGGACCCCTCTGTTGAAAACCCGTCCTTCGCTTTGCTGAGTTTCCAACACAAATTTGTAGGAAGCCACTGTGGCTCTTGGATGTGGAGAGACCTTCTTATTGCCTTGCTGGGAATCTGCCTACAGACTCTCACAACTTTCTGACTGTTCCACAGCATCAGATAACATTTGAGTCAGGCTGACTGGGCTGAATCACCACCATACTACTTAGTAGACGTGTGACTTTGAGCAAATTGCTTAACTTCTCTAAGCCTCCATTTCCTCATTGGTAAAAATGGGAATAATCCGTATCTGCACATTCTTAACAGGGACATTATGAAGAAAATATAACTCGTGTAAAATACTTAGAACAATACTCGGTACATAATAAGTTCTCAATAAGTGTTAGCTTTATCATCATCACTATGGCCGATGTCCTGAGATGTACACCCAGGTATACACATGCACATGCATGTTTATACACATGATATATGGAACATACTGACTATAGAGACAAATGAAGACATTCATATCCCCAGCACTTAATGCACTTAGGAATGAACCAAGACAGGGAACCCAGAAAGAGAAGCCAGCTGGAGGTAAAGGCAACAGAAAATGAGGAGGACAATGCAGTTCAGAGCTCACTAAGCTGAAGTTCCTGGAAATATCCAACAGGCAGCTGGATGGTTAGGTCTGACTCTGCACATCAGGTCTCAGGGAGCCTAACGCATGAGTTCTCAATGCCCAAATAGTGGTTAAGATGCTGGGGGAGAAGAAGATGCTCAGGATAGCCTATAAAACAAAATAAAAATATCTGGGTTGGAAAAGGAAACTTAGGGAACACCAATATTTACAGGAGAGCAGACGATGAGCATCCCTTGGTAGAGTCTGAGAGGGCGTGAGTACCATCATGGAATCCAAGAAAAGGATGGATTCAAGAATGATGGTGTGGCTACCAATGTGAAATGATACAGAGAAACAGGAGGAAAGCATCATGAAAGAAACAAGACTGAAGAGAAAAATTGAAAAGTTGAGTAAGGGATATTTGAGGTTTTACTGAAAGTCTACTGAGGTAATTCATCCATTCTCTGATTGCATAAACATCCACATGCCTACATGCATAAGACCATGTGTTAACTGTATAAAAGTGATAATTAGTGAAATGTACAAATGTACACAAATACAAAACAAAATGAATGAGTGTTCATTCTGCCATAGGCTCCTTCTATCCTCTCCCAGGAAGTAACAAGTGGGTGATGGGAACAAATCAGGTTACATCTGAGCTCCAGGAAGGAATTTGTCATTGTTGATAGAGATATAACTCTTCAACCAAAAAACAAGGTAGCTGCCCCTGAGGGGGGCAAGACCCAAGAGAGGCCCACTTACTTTAGAACCATTTGGAGAAATCATAGGAAAGAGGATTGTCAGGGTTCAGATAAATCACACACATTTGAAGGAGAGTATGGACCTCATGCTAGGAAGCTCTCATGCCTAATCAAACAGTGCATTCTTTGGGACAGTGGCACTGTCACTAAGAAGTCTATTAGAGATCCTCAGGGATAGGCCTGACCCATTGATTCTCAACCAACGGCAATTTCCCATCCCCATCCTAACTAGGGAACATTTGACAATATCCGGCGGCATTTGGGGTCATTATGTTCAGGGTTGGGGTGGTGGCTTCTCCACTGGCATCGATGGGTGGAGGTCAGTGACAACTGCCTAATGTCATACAATGCACAGGACAAATCTCCCCAACACCCCCCCAATAAAGGATTACCCAGTCTAAAACGTCAAATGTGCCCAAGTTGAGGGGCACACTGAACTGAACTAATAATGACCCAGTTTTAGTTTATTATAAAAGTATTTTCTCCAAAGGCTTACATTTATATTTATCATTTGCAAATTAGGTATGCATACAAAATGTTTCATATGTTGTGAAATAAGCAGAATCATCATTTGACTCCATTTTTCTTCAGCTGAGGAAACTGAGGCTTTCCAGAAATCTAAATTGTACCTCTTCATCTCAGTAGCCCTATTACTAAACAATGAACTACTATTTTGTCTGCAAATATACAGTTTTCTAGATAATCAAAAATAACAGACTGAGTTGGTTTCTCATCTCATATAAAAGCTACAGCCCTACAATTCAAGGCTTTTAGACATTTCAGTAGCAGGTCTATGAGGAAAATTAGGTCCCAGAATTCTTGTACAAATACTCTTTTAGTTTCTCAATGCCACCAAAGCCCATCTCTAATTTTGCTACCCTGAGAAGCAAAGCTGATCCTTGTATTCATAAGGCATTACGCCTGCCTACTAGACATGTTTATTAGACATGATTGGTTCATGCCTGGATATGCCTTGTTCCTAATCCAAGCTTGGTCAAAGGAGATACATGGCTCATCTCGAGGCCACAGCAAGCTAGAAATCAGGTCATGCAGAAACTCAACCTTATGTTGGACTTAATGGCATATCACATGTGCTGTTTCACCAGCAAAGCTGACCCCCAAAAAAGACAGAACAAGTCCCACATGGGAATGAGAGCACCCAAGTCTACCAACTCGGAGAAACATTTTCCATAAAACCAGGAATCCAGGAATTCTCTCCCCTCACTTCTGCCAAGACAAAAGGTGACAATGCCAGAATGATTTTACAGAAATACTCCAGACTCTGAGGAAAGAATGTCTTCTTTCTACTGAATTTGTTCTTTCATGAGACTATCTTACTTCTTCAAAAAATCACCTTGGAGACTAAGAGATCTTTACATCCAAAACTCAACATTCGGAATCATCCCTTCTGTTTTTTCCCACCAGAGAATATGCAGCTAAAATGTTTAAAGATCCTCTCAGAGATCATACATTTCAATTCACACTTACAACTGACTAACTATACCTAAGAGCTTAAAGAATGTAAACACCATGCTATTTTCATTGACAGACCATATGGGCAGACATATATGAGTCGTTCCTCTGATAGGGAAGCTAATGCTGACCATGCAAATGAATTAGCCATAAAATTAACTGGAGAGCAGCACACGACAAGGGTCTAGGACCTTGCCGTTCAAAGTGTGGTCCCTGGTACTGGTATCACTTGGGAGCTCATTAGAAACGTAGAGTTGCAGACCCACCTCACACCTCAATTAGCATTTTAACAAGATCCCCCGGGGATTTTCAACACTTAAGTTTCAGAAGCACCTTATCTAGAACTTAGCAACCTTTCCTGAAACCCAACTACCCTTCTGTGTCTTGGAAGTTAACACATCTGTTTTCTCAGCTTCATCCTTTAGTAAATGTGTAGTTATGAATGGTTAACATACTACTCATGCTTTAAACCGTAGCAAATCTGACTGACGCTTGAGAACATTTACCTGTGCTGTACAAGAACATTTCTGAAACAGAAAAGTCACACATATCACTCTAGATATGCTCTGCTTGTTCAGGGGGCCGTTTTTTGTAGATAATTACTGCTAACGATTTCTAAGATTGGAAGAGGATACCAGAAAGAAAGGAAGGAGGAAGGGGGCATAATTCTAAAACAAGAACAAGGCTCCTATTTAACAGTTGCCTACTTGTAAAACTTCAGGCAAAGAATTAATAATCTGTATGTACTTATCTCACCTGCAGTGGTGTAAGCCTGAAAGTCCCTTCAGGAAGCCTAACTGGGCGCGAAGGGTGCCATGGCCTCAGCCATGAACACAGGTGGGTTATTCCCATTTCTCATGATGAAAACAACAACTCCTAGACTGCAGAGACCTGGGGGACCAAGAGCCTCACCTGCTCTTCATCTCTGGGGAAACAGCTCTTACTCTTTATCTTCTGCCTGGCCTTGTTACCCTCTCCTGACATTCATGTTATTATGAGGATTTAAGAAAGACGAGACAGACCCACCTGGAATCTCCGCATGTCACGTGGGTTTCCTGCATTCTTTAGGCAATTTTGGTTACATTTGAGGAAAAACTTCAAGAAGAACCTGTGAAGAAACAAATTATCATGGTTAGCATTTAAGTTCTGACACAGAAGGGAAGAAAGTAGTAAGTCGCTTCCGGGTTGTTCTCTGCGTGTTTTCTGAAATATTCAGTCTGGTGTTAGAGCCAGTATTTTATTTAAAGCTTTAGTTTTTGTTTTGCATCCAAGCTGGACCTTTTTATATGAAGGGAATGCTCTCAGTGCTGCCAACAGATCTCACAAAAGAATTAAGCCCCCAAGGAAGTATTTTCAGTCAGACAGAGGGAAAGTCTTCACAAGCGAGGTTCCAATTTGGTATAATTGCCTGAGAATTACTCATGGTCCCCAGCAACGTGTAATTTAAGCCCCATAAATTCATAGATGATGAACAAGTGAAATACATGCTGGATGAATAAAGAGATGGCAAACACTTTTTTTCATAGCATCTCCAAATAAAATACCCCACTTAGTAGTACTCATGAGAAGTAGGCAAGATTCACATGCTGACTGAAGTCTTCTGACTTCTCAAATATTTTCTTTATGTTTTTCTTATACTGCCTACTGTAGACAAAATCTATTTGTTATTGAGTAAGAACCGCACTGCCTCACTGCACCCTTGGTCCCTGAATCAGTTTTAGAGTGACATCTATGGGTGTTACTTGTTGGGGTGACTAAAGGTCCCAGTTTGCCAGGAACAATCTCAATTTACACCAGCTGTGTTAGTGTAAGCTTTAATAGTATCCACTTTAACTCTCAAAAGTATCCTGTTATGGATGACAAACTGGATGGTCACCCTATAACTTCCTGAGTTATTTCTTATGTCACAATGGCTAAAGTCCATCGTGGAAAGGAAGCAGGCAGCAGAGGTGTCCCATCAGGGCATATATGAATTGGGGATGTTTGGGAAAAGAAGCATTTTAAAAACCACCTGAAGTTCTTCATTCCCTTCGACTTTTCAGGCCTGAGAATTTCAGCCCAAATATCTCCCAAAAATATCAGAATGCATTAAAATGCCAGTTAAATTCTTGCAGAAATTTTTTTTTCTTCACCTTTCTCCCACTTTAAATCTACACTGGAGTACTATTCCTACCTTGATGCACATAATTTATGATGCTGCATTCTGAATGTAGCTCTGAACACCAAGTCTATCAACCAAATAACACTAGGGTCCTCTGTACTGGGAACACAGCACAAAGACGGGCCAAGTAGAAGCAAGTTCTGAATACTAAACTGAGAGAAGTCTCAGAAGAATCTCTCTTCCCTGATCTCTTAAAATTTGCCAAGAGGGGAGTATGGCATGGGCATAACTCTTTGGAGACACAATCTGTTGGCTGCAAGGAATAACATTTTGAAAGGTAGACATCAGCCCGCAATGGCTCCTTCAGCATCATGCCATATTCAGCTGCCCATCGATGAAAGCGGGCCCTCTGAGTAGTCATTCGGCCCCACTTCCTGGTTCTCTCCACAGAAGCCAAAGTTTGTCAGCCTTTCATACAGGATAAATGACTTATGGCACACCACTGAAGCCCAGCTGTAAAACAAAATCTGGCTCTAATGCCCCTTCCCCAGCGCCAACACTGCCACTCCCTTGGGCAACCGGCCGTTCTGACTTGGGGAAGGACAGGGGTTTGAGGGGGTGGACACAGTACTAAGTGCCTTCACATCATTCCTTGCCTAGGTGCTTGGAGAAGGCAAGTGCTCAGGGGCCTTTGTGATCATGCATGGCTTTCAGAAACGGTTTAACGTGGTGGACCTCAGGTTCAGAACCGGCCATCTCACTGGGAGTCAAGCCTACATCCAAAGACACCTGGAATGTGAAAACTGGCTGCCCTTTCCAAGCACAGCTAGTTGGAAAGGCATACTTAAAACTCCCCCTCCAACACCCAGGCGAGGACTGATCACCACTGAGTTGACACTGAGGGCTAGTGTGGGATGGTGGAAAAGCTGCAGCCTTTAGCAGTACCCAGAATGCAGATCACATCCTAGTTCTGACAGGTACTGCTTGTGGGAATTTGGGTAAGTAGCTGAACTCCACAGCATGCTCTCCTTCTCTATAAACTGAGTGTAACAGTCACTACCTTAAAAGGCCATTGGAAAAAGTAGCTGCGGTGAGGTACAGTGCCTGGCACAGGGTCGGCATGGTGACAGGGCTGCACCCATAGTAATGGCTTCCATAAATGAGACACTTAGCTCGTGCTCAGCAAAGTGCTAAGGAATTCAGATGCCTTGTTCCACTTAATCCCCCTAAAAACCCTCTGCTATTAATCTCATTTTGCAGATGAGGAAACTGAAGTTCAGAAAATTAAAAAACTTTCTCAAAGTTTAGCAAATGTGAACCTAGAACTCAAACTCAGGGTCTGTGCCTTTTTTTCATTATGCTATAGTGCATTTAGTGAGAATAGAAGTCTTGCAGGACTGATGTGAACACCAACTGTACCAGCAACTGAACCAAGAGGCAACTGTACGGGTAAGAGTAAATGAGAGTAATCATACGGCAAGAGTAATGTTAGTGCCACTGTCTCCACATGGGCCGCGTGGGCAGAGTGGAAGGGGAGCGGCTGCCCTCCTTCCCCCTCCCTGCTCCCCAGGGTTGCTGATATTGATAATACAGGCGGCAGCCTGTGTGTGTTTTTAAGCCATTTGAGCCCAGATTCAACAGCCAGATTCAGGTTGTGTTAGAAGGAGCTGTCAGCATACCCTCTGGCATCTGCAAGTCAGACAACTGCTAGCCACCATGAGGGCGTCCATCTGGTGCCAAAATGGATTTTGAAAGACAGGCAAACAGGACACAAGCTCTGCCAGGGAGAAACAGAATCAAGGGAGCAGGGGATCTTCTGTCTCAGCGATGAGCAGGGACGAGGTGCCTGTCACCAGCCTGTCGTTAGCACAAAAGTTATGCCGGGCACACACTGGATCCCTGTTACCCTAAGCTGCCCTGGCACTTGGTGTGCTGGCAGAATTTCCTGCCCACCCTCCCGACAGCGGACTGCTTGCTGAAATTGAAGGCTTGACCATCTGTCGTGGGGAAGAGACAGCATCCACAGGGGCCTGGGGCCTCACACCAGTCCTTATGTGTGGCACAGACGCTCTGAAGGGCCCGTTCTTTGGGGAAAGCCAGCCCTGCCTCAGGGGGCCTCAGGGGTTGTTTCAAGCTTTCCCCTAAGTAAATGCCAAACGTCTGACCCTTTCGGATCACACTTTCTTAAAGGAGCTGAGAGGAGCTAGAAGTCGGAGTTAAAAATATCCCCCCCACTGAGAGACAGAGTTAGATGTGGCTCACAGATTTGGGGGATGATTTATCAGGCTGCTTTTAAGGCATTTGTAAGCCCGGGGACACGTGCTCATCTGCTGGCCTACAGAGAAGATCTGATTCTGAGGGGGCTTTTAACAAAGCAGAGGTGATTGGAACTCAAAGCCTCACTTTTGTCTAATGAATTACCACATTTTGTGCGGTGGGGGTGTCTGATAAATTGTCAGGAGAAAGAGCGTGGCAGCCTTACCCCACCCCTGGGACAGCAGGACAAAGCCCTTAGTGACCCTGTAGAGGCCCGAGTGTTTCCATGGGCTCCAGGAAACAGCCCACCCAGGACCAAGCTCCCGTCTTTTAGGGGGATAATGGAGGGTAGGAGCAACCCAACACCTTTCTGTTAATTTCCAATATGACTGATATCATCTTACGGTCATACAGTGTGTTAAACCTCTCAGAGCCATTATACCCCCAGCTTTATACTGAACCCTCATAAGTCCTATAAATCAGGCATGCCAGCCATTCTCAACCTACTTAAAAGGCAAGAAAACTAAGACTCAACAAAATTCAGATATTTATCTACAGTCAAAACTAAACTAATACCTACCCTACATTGGGCAAAAGGACTCATTATGGTATGTTATTTCCATGAATGATAGAACTTTATCAGTGACCTTAACCATCATTTACTCTAACTTTCTTATTGTGTATGTGAGAAAACTGAGATATCAGAAGACATGATGATACTCACAGTTATAATAGTTGTGAGAGCTAGAACTATAACTCATGGGTCCTGACTTCATGATTTTTCTAATATAATGGTAGCTTTTCAAAAGCCAACCCTAAGAGCTCAACCCTGGAGTATTGAACTTTTTAGCCTACCTGCTCCATCAGGAAAGTGATGGTCATAAAACCAAAAGTGACATCCTATTCCAAGTTGTGTTTAGGTTCATGAATCAGGCTTATGTGGGACATTAGCCCATCACTGAACATTAACTGAACCAAACACACACATCTGTAGAACAAAATTGTTTATTCAATGATTTACCTGTGTCATCCTTTACCAACCAGTAGATATTCAGGTATTGAGAGGCTTCCAGGTGACCAGCACAGTGCTGGATACCAAAGGTACCTCTAAGTTCCCCCAAAAGAAAAATGCATTAAATTAGCCAACAGGATCTGACACATCTATATGAGGATATGAAATAACAAAAATCATCTCTGCATACCCAGCACATGGCACAGGACTCAGAATCTAGTGGGTAGTTTTTTAAAATTATTTGTTTTTTAAATATTTATTTAATGAAACAGAATCCAGGACCTCCAAGAGGTAGAACTGAGAATATGCTGTAAGAGAGCAGTAGGCTATACTGGACAAGAGCTTGAGCTGGAGGTAAGATAAGCCTGGGCAAAGTTCCACACTTCCCTGAACCCCAGTGGTCTCATCAAAACAAAGCAATCATAGGATTTCTCTCTCAGGACTACCATGTGGCTTTCATCATAATCCTTGGTCTACTGTTTAGTTAATTGTGTGACTTTAGACAAATTATTTAACTTCCCTATGCCTCCATTTTCTCATCTGTAAAATGGAAAAGATAACAGGACTTACATCAGAGGGTCACTGAGAATTAAATGAATAATATATGTAGAGTGTTTACATAGTGCCTGGCTTAAAAGAAAAGATAATTATTTTCATCATCATTTATCCCTGGCAATTGCTCCCTGCCTAGAACTCAGAGATTCTCAGATACAGACATACTCGTCTCTCTTTGAATGTTATGATTAAGAAAAGAAGCAAAGATCTGTGTAACTGAGGAGAGCTATAGACTTCACGGAACAACCTACAAAAAGACCAAAATAAGAAACCAAGGGGAGGCAGTAATGACTACAGCAGCTTTGCCCAAAAGCCAAGACACATGAACGAGAGAGGCAGCAGCTTAAATCATGGAGGACTCCAGCTAGTCAGAACTGAAGGGCACACACGGTAAAACCGTCCATTAGGCAACAGCTTGTATGTCATTAAATATTATGCAAAGCATTGCAATAGATCTGGGCTGAGCAGGTTGAGTTTTTACTTCCCTCACCTAAATTCTGAAAAATCACGTTTGGATGTTTTCAGCTGCTCTCGTAATGTCCTGCTGGAAAGGAAAAGCATCAAGGCACACCCAAATGAAGACATAAAAGCCTTATTTGCAGTCTTAAAGCCCCCCCAAAGTTCCTCTGACTTATGCCTGCAGATGGTTCCGTGGCAGATGATCCTTTCCAAAGATATTCAGGACACGGAGACTCACTCTGGCCCAATGCAGGGGACAGCTGTGTGGGAACAACTGTGGGGTCCCTTCTCTGTGTGAAGTTCAAGCTGCTTCCACACATACTCACCAGAGGGTAGAGAGGGAGATGCCTGTGATCCCAAAGGCCTCTGGGAAGGAACCCCTTCCATTCACTGTCCCCATCACCTTTGCTTTGACAGTGAGGCAGAGAATCGCCTGACTCCATGACCAAACCTACTGCCCGATACAACCAAAGAAGACTTTCCAGGAGTATGAGGGTTCTCCCAAACTGAAAGCATTTTACCAGAAAGCAGCTATTCTGACCCAGAAAGCCTGAGCTGCCCAGGGCTGTGCCCTGTGGTCATGCTCCATGGAGAGGTAAACAAGAGTCCCATGGCCACAGTCATGAAAAACACATCTCCCTTGAAAACAGGGGGGCCAAAACAGTTAGAAGGAGAAAACTCCATTTTCAATGTCAACAGTTTTGGGTTCCTAGTACACAGAAGAAGTTGTAGAGCACAGCTCATGCATGTGAAAATATGATACCTGCCTAAGCCTGCCCGAACCCCAGGGATGCTGCTAGGGCTGGCTGTGCAGGCAGAGCTTGCAGAAGGGCAAAGGTTTCTCAACACTGGGCTGACCTCCCCTCCTTTTCTGACATTAAAATGCACTACTGAGAGAGGACGTCCTTGACTCTGTTAAACCCCTGCAGTTCTGTGTGAGATGTCAGGAAGGAAGAAGGGGGAGAAATAAGATCATGAGGAGGATTCTACACAGAAGAAAATTCTCTCCCCTTCCCCACAGTGGAAGGTGGAATGATGCCAGGCTATGGCACTATCTTGGGGATGCCAGGGGGAGAGTGTGTGGCTACCCCAATTATTGGCCACTGACTTCAAGGAGAGTTTACCTATTTTCCTAGCCAAGGCCCCTCATATCTTGGGCATTTCTGGAACAGGTGTTCTCAGCCTGAAGGGATGAACATGCTCAAGTTGAAAAGTATTAATTACCTCAGATCTCAGAGTTTGGCCTTGATGGAAGGACATAATTAATGGCAAATATTGAAAAAAAAAAAAGAAAAGGTGTTGGGATAGCATAGCAGCAGACAAAAGAATTTTAGTTTTAAGCAAAAGGACCCACTACAAATAGGTCTTCTCATGCTAGAAGTTAAAATCTGAAAGGCAAGAAAAAGCATCAGTATAGTGAAAGGGGAGAAGGGAGGACAAATAATCAGTAACCAGTGGGAAAAGAATAAACTGCAGTTCTTCAGGAATGACCCAGAGAAGGGAAGTCAGAGCGAGGGTACTGTAGTTTGACATTGCTGCATGGTTTGACTGGAAATTAAATGAGAAAGTATGACACGTCTAAAGAATTGTAAGCTTGTGTGTTGTAGAAAAGGCATTCATCTTTCAGGGCACTCTTTTACAAAGATTACTCAAATGCCAGGTATTCACCAAAATGTATTAGGGTACAAACACTGGCCCTAGGCAGACATTTGGAGTTATCCTAATAGTTTGATATGCAGCAGGAATGGGCAGATAGCAAACCTAAGTGTGTGTGTGTATGTGTGCATGTGTGTGTGTGTGTCCTTTTCAGGGCTGGAACCAGACAAAAGATGTATTTGTCTTAAACTGTTTCCATTATAAAGAACACAATCTGCAAAGAAACCCAGCACGGAGTTCCTGCAGCCAGGGGACAGCACCGGAGACAGGCATCAGGTCTTGAAACAACGGGTCACTAGTGCAAATCCTTCTCTAGGCTGGAAAAGATGCACATTACAGTGGCAACTTTGCTCCAGTAACAATGACCCAGTCCACAAAACCAAGCATGAAAAGTGAGTTAGGAGGAGCTTCAATGCCTCAACTTAGTAGTTACAGTGAACACATGGGTATACCATGTGCAGGGCCCTGTTCTGAGTGCTTCACATGTATTAATTCATTCACTCTTCACAACAATCCTATGAAGCACCACCTCTATTCTCATCTCAATGATACAGAGATGTTATGTAATTTGACCAAGCTTTCCTTTCCAGTAAGTCATAGAACTGGGATTTGAATATGAGCAGTTTGGCTCCAAAGCCCATACCCATTAAACCACATTTCTTTGTGTGTTTTATATATATATATATATATTATTCATGGGAGTATGATAATTGACCATATTTGGTTATACTCTTACCATTATTACCAGGTTCATTAAAAATTGGAGCTAAAGTTACCATAAAAAATTCTGGAATAATCACTAGAATATTCCCAATTATAAACTTTGACATGCTTCAGTTTTTCTCATAATCACTTTCAAATGCATTTTAACTACAATGAAAGCCCAGTGGGTGGCTCTGGTAACAAAGCCAAACCAAATTTGGAGAATGATGGCTGAAGCAAAACCAATGTGTTTGGGTCTCGGGTGGAGTCAATGAACATCGTCTTAAGGATTTATTTGGACTGTATGTAGATACTAGTTCCACAAGTCACTATCTTTGAATGTCTGGCAGACAGAAATCCATAGGTTGAAAATGAAAACCTTTTAATATCCCTCTGTTTAGCACATTTTAAAGCAGATTCATTTAGAACCTGATGTTAGAATTTCACTTTTCCTCCTAAGTACTCAAAAGGGTTAAATATTAATCTCCCCTCTGGAGGCAATAGACGACAGAGATCGATCAGGAAGTTCAAATCCATAGTAACTAAAGCATGTGGGGTTTCCTGGATGCTCAACTCACTATTTTTTCAAGGCTTTGTGAATTATAAACATTCAGTGTCATTCCTTTACTCAACCAACACATACTCCTGGAGAGCCTGTCATGTACTGATTCTTCTCCCTTGACACCAACTGTACTAAGATCACAATTACTTTGGTTCAAGTTTTTCCCCATAAGAAAACCAAAATGGAAGGAGAGCACTTAGAACATTTTTACTCTGAGGGTAGGATGACACATATGTGAGTAATTGCCAACGAAGGTTGAATACCCATAAAGTATTCATCTGTGGTGGATGTTCTGGAAGGGGCTGGATCAGGGAATCTTTCAAAGTGCCTAATAATGTCAAGATTCTACTCTTCCAGGTACATTGGTCCCCTGCTCTTCACCTGCCAATATTTTTGGTGTCAGTCTCGCTGAGTTACATCCTGTGCCCTAACCATGCAGCTTCCTTCCTGTCTCCACCATAGGCTGCATTCCTGGGCCTGACATGCCTTCCCCACCCCCACCCCATGCTGGCTTCCCATTCTCCTGCTTATCCTTGCAGGTGCAGCTTAAGTGCACTGCACCCATGACACCTGCCCACTTAATCACTTCCTCCCCTGCTCCTTACAGCTCTTGTCACACTTGGTCTTCATGTCTTGTATTCCCATCACTTGAGTAATTGTCACCCCCTCGATGACACTGTGGACACCAAGAGTGCCTTTCAAAATTTCCCACAGCCATATATGAAAAACATTAGCTTAAATTGACTGTAAATATTAATGGTAGTTAACTTTGAATTATAGCACAAATATTCCTTCTTCTTTCCTTTTTTAACATTTTCTGAGTTTCCTATGAATATCATCACTTTAAAAAAAATAAACAACTTTACTATTGCAAATATTAAAGAGAGTATTATCCAGTGTTGAACCTAGAGAATGTGGCCCCTATTTTGCGATGGACAAATTAAGAACTAAAAATGGGTGTCTTTGCCAGCCTTCATGCTCTAAGACTTACCACTAATTCAAATGAAAACAATTAATGGCTATCCATCTCACACTCTGTAAAATGTAGATCATTTGTTAGTTTTACATATGCAGAATTCATAAAAGTGTATCAACTGGGCAGATTCCATACCACTGATGTCCTCAGTTTCCTACTTAAAATTTCCTCAGTGTCAAAGTTTAAGATATAATCTCTACATTAAACTTGTCACTGTTTTTAAAATATTTAAACATAACTGGAAGGGACAAAAGGTCGTGGAACTGATAGTATGAAATGGATCTCCTGTCCCCAAAATTCTATAGATCCTTTTGATGACTTGACTGAAATTCAGTGTTTAAAGTTCTTGATGGTGTGCTATTTCTTGGCCCAGCTATTTCCTGAAATCATCCACTTCTTCATGCAATCCATCCTCAAGTCTATATTTACTAAGCACCTACTACATGCCAAGCACAAGCACAGAGCTGACATCGTCCCTGCCCTTATGGGCGCTCATCAAAGTGCCATTCCCAGGCCAACTGTGTCAGAATTATCTGAGAAACTTGCCCTGCTGGGAGTAGGTTAGGAGTAAGGTACTCAAAGCGTTTTGATGGACGCTGGATCTTGAGAAGTGGTTGTTCATTAACTTCTTTAAAGTAAACAGCAATGTCAATACCATGTGATAAATGTGATGAAGTTAGTACCAGAAATAGTGAACTGCAGAAAAGGGATGGATATCTAATCACACGTCATGGAAACTTTGCCCCAAAGTCACCTCTGAGCAAAAAGAAAAATTAAATTCCTTCACCCGTCCTACCTCATCCTCAGCATAAGCTGCAGAGAAAGAAAGCAGCCCTTGATTGCCAGAGAAAGCTGATATTTGACTAATTTTTGCTTCAAGGAAAAGAAACAAGATCACCTTTCTTCCAAAAAATAAAAACGGAAAAGGCACCAGCTGAAAAGCTGTTTCCAAAGAGAAAAGCATAGTCTTGCTAAGAATGAAAATTATTTTGAAACTTGCTTAAATGATCATCACCCTTTTAAAAATCTCACTCCATTTTGTCTGGTCACTTTCCTGGCCACTCCCTCTGTGGTCCCGATCTCAGCATCATCATGTGCTACCTCCCATCCTGCGGGCTCACACACCATCGGGAATAATGAATTTAATTTGAGCAATGGCTTTCATTGAAAAAAAATCACTGCGCTCCAACATGCCACGCAGCGGAGTTCAGAGAAAAACAAGTGACTCCTTGATTTGGATTTAAAGCTTAGGATCAGCCTCCAAATAAAAATGACCAGTGAGCATCATGCCCACAGAGCACCGACAATAATCTCATGAACTCCAAATTATTCCGGTTTCTATTACGGGCGATCCAATAAGTCTGTGTGTTCTAGTCCATAAAAATATAAGAAGAAATTTATCATTTTAAATTCACAATGCAAAATAGAGTCTGACACTTTATTAAGCACAATTTATCATGATATCATCAGGAAGCTGATGGAAAATGAAACTAAAGCAATATTGTAGACGAACAGTGACACAATTTAGACATTTTGAGGGTGCTTTGTGCTTTCACAGGCCACACTCCCTTGCCCTTCCCACCACATGCCACCTTTAAAAAGCTTCAATTTAAACCACAAACATTGGAAACAAAACTCCAAAGAAGCATTTATTTCATCAGGAAAACTGGTCAATAATTTGATAAAACAAAGAATACTAAAATGGGATGAGAACTTTGAGATGATCTAATCCAGATATTCTCACCCTACAGTCCATGGGTGGTCCAAGGGGTTCTTGAACACCCCAGCATCATATCCACACTTTTGCACACACTTTTGTACACACTTCCCTGAGTTTTCACAAGATAGTAGAAGGAGTTTGACTGCCCAGAATCCATTTTCCCCCATTTTGACAACAGTCCTCCATTCTCCTTTTGGAGAACGTCCTAAGCCTTATTCAAGGACCTTTGTATTTCAGGGGCCTGAACTCCTTCCAAGCTTGAACCAGAGGAGTACCTGTGATCCAGGCCTGGCCAGTCATGGTATCACATCCCCCAACTATGTGATTGGGTCCCATTCTACTAGAGTTGAACCTGGAAAAATGTGAGGTGCGTTGTTTGGAAGTTCTATACTTGGAGATGAATCCATAATAGAAATATAATACATTAATGTCCCACCTAACAGAGATTACAGGAGAGATTACGGGAGGACACAGCTCTCAGGTGGGGAGGAGAGAAGGTAGGAGGGCTCGCATCTGACAATGCCCTCCAAGAATGGTGGAGCCAAGTGGAGATGGAGATGTCCACAGGGCAATAAAGCTGAGAAGGGAGTGGAAGCGAGGTTCTCAGGGAAGATGTAAAAGAAAGGAAATATTCTATTTTATTTTATCGAGTCCTGGTGAATTTAGGCCACATGACTTCATCATTCTATGGCCTCCTTTCAAGTCACTGTCATTTATCATTAACATGTATGTATGTGCAGGCAGGTAACATCAATGAATGAACTGGGTTGCCTGGAAAACCACAGGCAGAGCTAGAAACTGTATGAACTGAAGTGCAAATGCCTTGTCTGCAATGGGTGGCCTCAGCTACTCTCCAGCCAATCAGCACCGCAGGGGAACATGAGGGCAGTGTCACCAGCCCTTCCCATTTCAACAAAAGCTGGGAATACATACAGCTAAGGGTGGAATTTGCCAATCTTCCAGACCATGTAAGGGCCAGACAAAACAAATCTGGAAGAGGGGGGGATCCCTGTTTGTATCTCTTGGTCTGAACTGTAATAACCAATAGCAGCAACTCATTGCCTATGAGGCTAATGCAGGGCTTCTTCGTGCCCATCATTAAATTTTAAAAAACAATTATAAAAGGTCTCCTGTGGCTCCATGAAATGGGATGCCACTCATTCAAAAAAAGAAAAAAGCAGTCCTTGCTATTAAAATAATGGCATATTTTCTCTTGTCTTGTTACTTTTGAGAATCCTTGTCACCTAAATCCAGAAGTAGTCGAGCTTGATTTTCTCCCAGACCTTTGGCAGCTGACACGTTGTGTGAAGGGAGAAGTTGGAAAAAGCATCAGCTTCCAGAAGCAAAAGTGACGGCAGTGCATATTTAACAGCATGAGGCTGTCCACAGACAGCAAATACAGACACAAAGCAAGCCTCCCATGCCCACCTGTTCACAGCTGGATGTCCCAGGGCTCTTGATTCAATCAGAAGAAGTAAGTTTTAGTAGCATTTTATAACCAATTAACCATGCAGGAAACAAAACACCTAACTCGGTGCCTTCCTCCCAGCTTCTGAAGTCTGTGGCCTTGAAAGTCCCTAATTTGGAACTTTCTCTATGAAAGAAGACACCATCAATCCAGTACAAACCAGTTTTATCCCTTCCTACATTTAATGGGAGAGCACATGAATCTGGCCAGTCCTCACTGGCATAGATAACACTCACATTTTCACACTAGGAACCCCCAATCCACTCAGCAGGTGCCAGGCACTGGGTAGTTCCAGGAATCATTGCAATAAATCCTTACAGCAATCCCATTAGTCAGGTCCTATTAATTTCCCCATTTCACAGATGAACACACTGAGGCCAAAGAGGCAGATAAAAGAGCCCAAGTCTCATACACACCATAAGTGGGCAGAACTAGGATCTGAGGTCAGGATGTAGTTCACAGTTGAGAGCAACACCATAGTGTGGAACCCACTGCTTACCCTCAGACCCAGTTAAAACTGAAATTATATGATAAGAATGAGTTTCCAGTATTCATAGGGATAAACTTCCTTGGATGGAAAACAGATATTCAAACTTGCATGAAGTTCTATCAGTAATTATTCTCTAAATTGGTAGTAAAAAAATAAGAAATATACTTTTTAAACTATGCTTCATTTTTTGAAAAATCATTTTTAACTTTCTTCAGTTCATCTTTTAAAAAGCCCTTGAAGGATGTGGTAGGAGTGGGTAGGAGTGTGTTACCCCTATCTGATGGCTGAGTCTTATGAGGCTCAAAGAAGTCAAGTGGGACAGTCAAAGTCACCCAGCTGATGAGTGGCAGCCTTCTGTTCTAATTCCCAAGCACTCCAGCCATGGGGGCTTCCTTTCACCTCCACGAATGTGCCATCCTGTTTCCCACTCTAAGCCCTGGATGGCCTGGTCCCAGCTCTCTCTCATCCTGTAGGTCTCCCGTGGATACCACCTTCCCAGGGATGCCCTTCCCTGCATGCTACCTCAGTGCCCCCCGCCTGTCCCCTTCACTCTTCTTTACCCAGAACCATTGATAGTCCTTGGCAACTGGTAGTCAAATATTTACTGAATGAATAAACAAGTGAATGAATGTCTGATGGATGCTCAATTTTCTGATTTTTCTAACTTCCAATAGTGACTAAGTGACAGGACTTTCTCCCCAGCCCTTCTGGTCAGATCCCCTTGTAGATAGACAGATGGAAATAAATCCTGCTCCAGCAATAAGGGCCTTGCGGAACTAAGCCATGGCCTCCTTGTCCAGCATGCACACACTTGTTCATTAACACCTTTGCCAGCCGACTTGAAACCAGGCTCCTCCGCATGGTGGGAGGGCCCACACACACTGGGAGAGAGAAATACAAGAGCGGTAAGGGAGTGGTTTACCTTATGAAAGCAAAGCGCAGCATCCTCAGAGGTAGCAGAGAAGATGCTGCAGGCGAACGGGAAAGATTACAAAAGAGTTCCCTAATCTTCTCCCTGAGTTTTCATCTTTCACTCTGGGCTTCTCCTGCTGATGGCTACCACATGTAATGAAGAAGCCTCGAATTAAAACCTGATTCAATCCCTCCCCCCAGTTTAGGCCAAGAGCTGTGGAGGCAGAGTGGTAGGTCTGCTTGAACCCCAGTATGTGTCCTCTCCTAACCAAACAGTCTACTTCCAAAACCATTTCCCTGAACCCACAGGGTGCTTTGAGTCTTTTTTCAATAAAGATGGCTCTTCTCCTACAAAGATAATAATGCTGATTATTCTCAAGGGGAACAGCCTGTGAAAATATGGGATTTCATGTATTTTTCCTTGAACTGTGGGATCAAGACTTCATACATGCTCCAGTATGGTGATTCTTCACCAAGATGACACAGAATACCAATTTCCATCTAACTATGGTTGACTTTCTTTTAAGGGAAAGACTGCTCCAAAGTAGACTAGCTGACAACTTTACCAAGTGGTAGGCTTTAGGAAAATAGTAATGAATAAATGCATAGCTAATGGTTATTGAGTGGTTATATGTGCCAGGTACTGTACTTGGCTCATATTTTATTTTGATTCTCCCAGTAACCCTACCATCCCCCACCCACCCTCCACCCTTCACCCTTGCCCCAGTTCTCCAAGTTAAAAAGAAACTGAATCACAGAGACTACCAACAGATAGCTCAGGGCAAGTACAGACAAAATTTGAAAGCAGAGTCCCTAGGCAGCCTGTATTCTTAGAGCAGGACAGAGCCCTCCAGGAATGCAGATTCTCTGTGCTCCTGGGGGATGCAGCAACTGATATGGACTGGCCAGTACCGTATTTCTCACACTTCTTAGACACTGTGTGCTAAAATCTGGACACAGGCCTATTTAAATAAAATTTTTAGACTCCTTCCACCCCTGAAGCACTCCTTTCCTTCATGATCTGGACCAAACCTACCCCCACAACCTTCTTTCTCCCACTCTGCCTCCGAGCTTGTTGCAGCCCCCTTAGACCACTTCTCCTTTCCCTCAGCACTCCCCCTGCTTTGCCAACTCTTGGCCTTTGCACATGTTGTGGCTCCCTGCCAGCACACCTCCTCTGTCCTTCTCCCACCCTTCTCACATGAACAACTCTTCAGCAGTCAAGACCGAGTTCAAGCACCCCATGCACCAGGGCACTGCCCTGACTCCCCCAACTCCCTCCTCTGGGTTCCCACCAGAAGTATAATGTTGCAAACGATCAGGGTTCATTTCTCTGTTGCCCTAACACAAATTCCCACTTATCCATGATGACATGGATTTTTATAAGATTAAAGTCCTGAAAACCGAAATTTCACCAGCATTCTAAGTATACTCTTTTTGGTGCTGTTGATCGTTATACAAGAATCCTGCACTAGGCTATTTATAGTCTTTGAATTGCTCACATTTCTTCCCTTAGGAACTGCACATAAAATAAAAGCTAAGTGCCTTCATGCCTCAGGTAAGGCAGCCCATTCACCAATATGCTTGAGGTAGTAGTTTTCTACACTAAACACAAAGAATGGGGGGAAAATCCACTTAACTCTGATTTCTTGCATTTTGCTAGAAAGCTTTGTAAGTCGCTTCTTGGTCTCACCTAGTGGAAGGGTCACCACTTTAGCTGAGAGTGTGACAAGCTTCTCCAGAATTAGAGTACTTTATTATCACATTAGCACTGGAAAAAGTCACATAATTAACAGAATTTATCCTCATTTACTGTGTAAAAGCACTAATATTCAATGTCTCTGCCTCTGTTTAATTACTTTGCTTAACACAACTTTTCTTCTCCAAGTTGACCCTTCCTAGGCTCATCTACAGAAATGTGTTAAAACTTTTTCTCCCTCTACTCCACGTAAGTCGCTAGACTGTTCATTTGAATAAGCATAAAAGGCACACCAGGGCCTGTCATCGTTCACACAATGCCTTTGAATTAGCAGCTGTAAATGGTGTCATACTTTTGTGGAGATCCTCTGCTCAGAGTAAGAGGTGACAGCCACCAGAATTACTGGTAATTGTAACATGACACTGCCAATACACTGGGTGCTAGCTTTTGGTAAACTAGCCTTCCTTCAGGTGCCTGAGAAATTCAGAAGCTGAGACACAGTTCTTTAAAGAGAAGAGCAGACCCGCCTGATGCAAGGCTGCCCACTCAGGTAATGCTTCTGCAGACCTGTGTGCTCAAGAGGATGGGAGGAGCACACACACAGCAAAACAAAGCCACTGCAGAGTGACAGAGTCATCATCAAATGAATCTGGAAGGTACTGTGCTTGATCACTCTTGCTGATTTTTTTCTTTTAGGCAGCAAAGTAATAAAGTAAATGACAAATTTTAGGAGAAGCTGAACTTTTGCTCCCCCTCTCCTGAAACACAGATAAGAAATTCTTATTTCATGTTAAGAGGGTCCACAGCCTGGCCAGAGAGATGGGGGCTGGGAGGAGGGCGGCTTAAACAGATCTTTGGGGGTTGAAGTAGTTGGTTCACCTGCCAGGGGAAGGCAAACCCTTCCTGATGAGGTAAGGGTGGGGCCGGGTGAGTGACATGGGCCTCGTGCTTTGCAAGATAGACAAATGACATTGCTAATTGCTCAGAGTTGCCTGCTCCTGCTCCCCTTCACTTCTAGCCCATGGGGCAACCTGTGTCTCAATGGCATGCATGTCACAGGGCATAAATACCTTTGCCTCGGAATCCTGGCATTGCCATCATTATATCCACCTCCAAGGCCCTGCACAGAGGCGAACTCGGGCCTCTCACCCTCAGCTGTTCCACCACGTCACTATCACAGGTGGCAGGGCACACATTCCAGAGCTGCGTGGATTAACCTCCAAAATGACACCCAGTTTTAGCTTTAGCCTCCCTAAATCCTCAACAAAAACTTGAACAGCCAGATCTGATTTAGGACCTTAACTGTAAATCTCTTCTCTTCTCATGCACTCACTAAAGGGATGAGTAAAATCATTCAGACCTTTTCACTTGTGCCCTATGTTTCCTGGAGGATTCAAGACAGGTAAGAACTTTCATCACCATGAGCCTCACTTAAAGACAATCTAAAAAAGAAACTGGAGGGTCGGAGGAAACATTATTAAATTCCATGAAATTCTATTTCATGGTAAGCAGAGAATACAAAGCACGGATGAGAATTTATGAAAATATTTGAAGCAACATCATTCATTTATAGACATGAAGCCAACCTGCTGGAATGTTAAAAACAGCAGTAACCAAATTTATACTCAATTCTTAGAGCCTTGTTGATCAGCGACTAAGCCCTGCCATGAGAACAGATCTCCTTTTCACTCAAGTAAGGATCTGCAAGGTTATTTCCAAAAGTAAATAACTGACCACAAAAAACAAAAAAGATCAGTAAAGAATTGAATCTCTCAAGAACATCCCTGACAAAATAAATCCCATGTTTATGTATAATCCCTCAGTTGGCCTGAGCCAGAAATCTCTTCCCTGCAACTCAAAACCAACTACAAGGAGTTGAGTGAAATGTCCGGAATTAGCTTAGTCTAAATAAATGCCCCTCAGGTGCTTAACAAAATGCTAGGGCCAAAGCAGTTTAGCTTGCCCTTGGCAATTCCCATTTTTTGCCATCACACATCATGCTACCATTTTTTTTTTTTTGGTTATATGGCATATTATATGTAGGGACCTCTTAGAAATTCCAGTTGGCATCTTTTCAAATAGTGTCTAGCTTTTCCCTGATTATAAATGTTGAGTTATGGTTTTTAAAAAAGATTAAATTCTCAAAAGTAATAAATAAATAAAACCCATCTGTCTCTCATCTCCTCCTAGTCTTTTCATGTATATACAAATTTTACAGCACTGTACAGATTTTATGCCCTTTTTTGTGTGTTAAATAATCTTCAGAATGTGATTACATTTTGTGACATTTTTTGCCCTATAATATTTCATCATATTTAGTAGATATTCAACACAACTTCTGTGTGATTTTTCTCAAGATTTTGTATTATAGGTAATACAATATTTGATGAACATCCCTGGACATAAAATTCTATCCATGTATCTGAGTATTTCCTTAAATTGTCATCTAGGACAAGAATTGTCTGTGAAAGTGACATATTGTTTGAGAAAGTGAGTATAAAGCAATTTTATTTGATAATGTTGCTATGGCTTCAGGTAACTGGAGATTTTGCCAAAGAAGGTTGAGATAACTCCAAAAAGTAGTCCTTATGATAACTTAGGTCCCAAAGTATCCATGTTTATAAAAAAATGAACTAACTAAACACAGTGAATGTAGGGCACATCCACACGTTCAAACTGTTTTCCACTGAGTCAGAGAGTGTGTTGATACCCATGCCAACATAGTCATCACCTTGAGTTATAATTAACCACAAAGGAAGGCAGCCCATGAGAAGCCCTCTCTGTACCATCAGCGCTGTTCTCACTGTGCCTGCGGCAGGGCTGAGCAAGTTACACATGGGACACCGTCAGGATTCCCACTAGGCCCATGCTACCACATCGTGCCCAAGAGGAAGGCGAGAGAAAGCCCACCTAGAGAGATCTCTGCCTTTTAAAGGCTGAATGGAGTCATATCATCCCTGAGAAACCACAACCTTTGTAGACATCATATCATGAACTTATACTTGATGGAAAATTCAAAGCAAGTGACCTATAATATGGTTATCATTTTCTTACAATCATACCTGGAAAATGTTCAACAAGACCAGCATACCAGGAGCAGCCATTAGTTCATTGGACTGTTAGTTCATTGGACTAACATTCTCCAGTAAGGGAATTCTTTACCTTTGACTCCTGAAGATGTTTTGTTTTCCTGAGACACAAGCCACAAGTATAACCAATACTGCCTCAAGTTTGTACATGCTCTCTTCTCACTATCTCAAAGGCCACCATTTGTGACCTGGCTTCTAGCAACTGCATCAGCTCCATCTCATCCCCTGTCCATTATGTTCCTTTACGCTAAAGAACTTGACATTTCCCAAACCTGCTGGGGTCTCTCAGACCTCCTCAAATGCTATTTATTCCCCCTGACATGGACCATAACCTGCTATTCCTGGTCTAGAGGAAACCTCTGTATTTCAAGGATTATCATAAATGCAAACTCTCCTTCAGAGAATCCTTCCCAAATTCCTCTAGACAGACACAGAATCTCCACCTCAGGGTTCCCAAGGCATATTCCTCTGGAACCATATCTATCCCATTACTGTGTGACTCTCTACTTACTTTCTGATCTCCCCAATTACACAGTAATGTCCTTGAAAATAAGAACTATGTCTTTTCATCTCCACAGCCTCAGAAAGTGGGATATAGTTTATAAATATCTGCTCAATTCTGAAAGAACAATAAGCATGTAGGTAGCATGATGAAATAACACAGGTAGCATAATGAAATGTCACCTACAACTGAGAAATAGTTGAAAAACCAAAATAAATTAAGTAAAGGCACCAAGAGCCCCAAGACACATTCTAGCTGTGAGCTGCGTGTACAGAGAACCATATACTAGAATGTTTGGAAAACCAAACTGTACTAATGAAAAACATCCATAGTTTCATACTATGAGGCAATAATCTTATTTGTTTTCATGAAATGGGGAATATCATCTTTAATAATAAACACAAGTTCTATAAAGTCTTACTGGTATAATCCAAACTTTTTCTTTGGTACTTTCTAAACATATTTTACATAAATGATGCCAAAATTGCATGCTAATACATAGGAACCCAAAGTTGAATGGCAGCAGATACAAAGAATTCCCACAGCTACTGAGGGAGAAAATCAAACCCATTAACTCAGAGGTTATCTTAGATTATGAAGAGAGAACTGGTTCGAAACTGGCCAAGAGCCGGTATTCGGGTCTTTAGAAATCCCAGACGCTCTTCTGTCTCTCAGATAAGGCAAAGAAACAAGAGGAACTATTGAGATGCTCACGGGCAGCGCTGCTCGCTCTCAGAGGCACTCAAATGACACACCGGCACAGAATCAGAGGCTCAGAGACATGAAGGGGCTTGCCCAGGGCCACGGCACAGACTCGGGTCAACGCCGGGACTCTCAGTCTCTCCCCGGAAACCATCCTGAGTGAGCTAGTCTCAGACCTGAGTCCCAGAGGCGGCCTCTGTCCTTCTTCAGAGCCTCCTTGCAGAAACGTCCTATGAGGCAGAGGAGAGTCCAGTTTCTCCATTTCCACCGTTTGTACCCCCAGCTCATCCGAACTCAGAGCTCCTGAGGGAGTAGAAAGGTGAGGCTGGCTCCCCCAAAGCTGCATAAATCTCTCACCTAAGGCACATCATCATTTTTCTCCTGTCACAACCCTTCCAGCCGAATATTTGACAGCTCCGATCGGGTACTGTCCAAACATTTATTAAAACATTTTAAATGATGAATATATCCAATTATTACTATTAATGCAGCTAATACTGACTAATGAGGGGGAAACGCGGGAGCTGCTGTCCCGCAATTCATTACCCCTGCCTTGTCAACAATTCAAAGCCCGAAACCTAATCATCCATACCGGGCCCTGTTATATTTCACACGTCACTTTTAATAAGTCACTCAGTGCCTATAAATTAATGTAACATGTCGGCGTTTATGAGTGTGGCTTTGTCGCTGTTAACAAATGATGTTCTGGCCCAGTCTACAACAGCTAGGCAGTGACGAATGATGGAAGATGATTTCTTTCCAAACTATAAACTATACACTGGGGACTCCAGTAATACATATATATATGTATCTATAGCCACATATTACATACATCTAAGCGCACACAGACATACCCACACAAACTAACAAAGCATTCCAACACACACAGACACAAATGTGCAATAAATATGATGCATAATTTGTGGAGAAGAGCTGTGTAATAACCCTATACTTTCTTCTCCAAAAGATTAAACACATAGCACTGGGAGCCATGACAGTACCATAAATGTGGTCAATGTCAATTTCAAATTTGTTGCAAGTTCTGGTCTATCGCTCCTGGCCAGATTTCAGGAAAACCTGACATCCCAACTAATAATGAAGGCCCAGTGTTGTTCATGAAAAGGGGAGGGTTGACATGACGCCAAAACTACCAGCAGTTAGAGGACAGGTCTACATTTTTATAGCAACATTAACAGTCACAGAGTGTTGGAATGGAAGATGGTACTTACTTGCTTCTAAACAGACCTGAGTAATTTACGTCTCCTTCAAGGCCAGGACTTCATATTTCACAAAATCACTAACACATAATTTGGATGTTACTCAACCTCCCTATTTTCACATAATTCAAGATTGAAGAAAAGAGACAATGCTCCTTTTACTGGTGTCCCTTTTTGTCACTCTGCCACCATCAATGGCAGCTCTGATTCTGACAAAAGGGTCTGGGTCTTCCACTATACACACTGACAAAACCCCAGGGGCAAAGGAAACCAGGGATTTCCTCGGGAGTCAAAGCCCACCTCTTGATGCAAAATAACAAATCTCTACCTGTCTTGATTTTGGAAAAACAGAACTCCATTCTTTAGTGTACCAAAACTTCCACTTGGTTAAATCTCCATTGTTATCATTATTTTTTTCTCTCTGCCATCCCATCTTAACTCTAGAAACTAATTACTATTATAGATATTAAAATAAATAAAATTTGAGAAACTTTGTATTTGAAAGGTTTAGAATGGATCCTACAGGGTCCTTATTATGCTTCCTCTCTGACAGGTTTTCAACCATTAGCTCTCAGAGCCCATCTTGACTCATCTTTTCTACTTTCCTATACACTTCAGAAGATACCATAACCATCTGGGCATATAAACTCTATAAAAGCTTTTTAAAAGAGTTTTTCCTCTGAAAATTGTATCATTTATATCTGGGAATTCTCTGTGTAGTTTTGTCACAAGGATTAAGCCGAACACAGTGGCCAAGATTTAAATTCGTGTTATCCAAGAAACAAACAGCAGCAACAATATCTTTTGCCATACTTCCCATTCTACCCATTAAATTAATATTCATAAGCAAGAGCTTTAATTTAAGTGCTTAAACAAAGATTCATGTTTTACAAGTCCAAAATAAAGACTTTAATTTTGCACATGGCTGAGCATTAGTTCTTTCAGTCTATATCGAGGATACATTAGATGGCTAACCATGCTACCTTTTTGCTCTTAAAAATAACACTCAGAAATTTAAAGGAAACTAAGATAAGAACAGCAAACATGTTTTGGTTACACATTTATTAGGAAAGCGTTCAAGTTGCACATAGCCTCTCTGGGACCACATTGTCCAGTTTGTTTTCCTGGGGTCTGCAAATGTGTCGTTCAAGTACGAACACCCTTCACACACCCTCAAAGAACAGAAAGAAATGATAGTGCTGTGAAGGCATTGCTCTTCTTGTTACTTGAACATTGGGCAATGCCTGATGCTCAAGAAAATGGTTTCAAAGTACAGCCTGGGGTCACAAACCACACAGCCAACTGGAAAGGCCAGTGGACCAACAACTTGAGAGATGACTTGGTGCCCCAGTCTCCTGGTGCTTGCACAACTTCCGGGTGATAAAGATGCTGAAAATGCTGTCCAATGGGCAGTGGGCAAGAGCCATGGCAGTGCCTGGTCTGCAGCAGGGGGTGTGGATGGCAAAAGCAAAACTTGAGACAATTTCAACATGTGTAGTGTTGAAAGTATTTGCTTGCAACGTACTCTTGAAAGATTCAAATGACTTCATAAAACCAATTTCCAGCAACTGAAGGAGGTTTTATGTTCCCTTCCCAGAGAGGGAGCAGGAGAGGAGGATGGGTACTTTTCCTACAGAGCACTGAACTTTTTCACCTTCCAGAGCTGCTGTCTCCTGGAGTGTGTCAGAAGGAAAGGCACTTGGTGTGTGTGTGTGTGTGTGTGTGTGTGTGTGTGTGTGTGTGTGTGTATGTGTGAAGTCAGAAATGGAAGGCACTAGAACTCTGGGCATTGTGTGCAACAAAATGTAGAACACTGTCTGCTCTGGCCCCTTTATAAAGATATCAACCCAGGAGAAGACAGCTGAAAAGCGCTTTTCCCAGCAGAGGCCTTCACAAGGCACAGCAAAAGCCCGCTGGGAATAGAAGCAATTTGCATAACAATGCATTGTCCCTTATCAGGGGAGCCAAAGGATCGGATACCATTGGCAAAAGCACACACTTTACAGTTCAGCCCATTTTAGAGAAAGGCGCTGCCATTCAGTTTCTGGGGGCAGAAGAGGGAGGACCCCCACCTTTTTAGCAGTACTTTACCACAAGAAATCAATGAGACCCTCATAGTTCCACTTCTCCAAAGCATTAGTTTTGCCATACTGATGATGTTCTTTTTTTTCCAATTTGGCACAGGTCCTCATATGGACTCCCCTCTTCCTTCTCCCCCCAAATTTTTGGTTGTTCTGTTTTTATCTCTGGGGACTCACCCAACTCCAAAGTTTCCTCATTCCCTTTTCATTATCAATATCCGGCCTTTTCATCCAGGTCAGTGACTCGGAATCATGCATGACATATTCAGCTCTCAACCTTGTGAACACTGGAAAGATTGTCTTTATTCTTTCATGAAGATGACTGGAGAGTCCATTCTCTGCTGCGCTAGGGGACACCTATTTTGTTTGCTTTTATTCTGAATTTGAAAGAGAAACATCTGAGGGTGATATTTATTCCTGCTGTTTTGTTTTGGGGACCAGGTAGGGAGGCTGTTGAAGAATGCCAAGAAAACCTAAAGAAGGCAAAATTCTAATTCCACAAAATGCCAAACACTCATAAAGAGCAGGACTTCACGCTCCAGAGCTGCTACTGTTAATCAACAAGCAATCCACCTGGTGCCACCACAAAGTCATTTTGCCAAAGCACATGGGCAAGAGCTCGATATAGAGGGCCTAAAACAGAAATGCACATGGCCTCCACTCCAATCAGAGGTGAAGTAACATTTGGCCATATTACTAGAAATACAGTGTTCAGAACTGTGGTGATGTGAAGATTCCACTCTACTCTCTAGCACACTTAGCATTCCTGGAGTTCTACATCATTCTGACATGTCATGATTTAGGATACACAAGGAAAAAAACTGGTAATGAGAAGCAACAAAATTTCATATAGCACTTAGTATAGACCCTGAATGATAGATTTTCAAATATAACCACCATTTTAAGGATGAGAAATTTGAGGCTTAACCACATAGCCATGGCCACACAGCAAGGTAAGCAGCATATCTGGAATCTGAACTGACATCCGATTAACCCAGTGCCCTTGCTATCTGTATTTGTGTTTATTTAGCATAAAGTGGTCAAGAGGCCTGAGGACTCAATGCAGTGCCATGGGGAGAACAGCTGAAGGAACTTTTAGTCTGAAGGAGAGAAGCACTGATGAGACAAGATAGCTGTTTCCAAATATTTAAACTGCTTGATCTGTGGATAGAGCAGCAGATCTCTTCTTAAAAAGTCCATTAGACAGAACTAGGACCAAAGAGTGAACACGTTACCGAGCAGATTTCGAGAGAAGGAAAGAACACTGCAACGATGCGATACATGCTGCCTTATGAGACAACAGGTTCCCCGTCATATAACATATTCAAAAAAACAGCGGACAGTGCTTGGCAGAAATGCCAGAGAAGTGAGGTGCTCATGCAGCTGGCCATTAATTTCCCTTCAAGCCCTCTGAGTCTAAGACCAACAGAACTTTGGAGAGTTTCAACTTCTGACATGCAGATTGCTGCAGTAAACGGATTAAAATATCAGAGTCAGATACCCAGTACATAGAGAAAAAAAAGTTCTACAATTCTTCATCACCCTCCTGCCTTTTTTTATTAAATAATGGTCTGGTGTATTTTGACTCCCTTGGAAAAATGCCATACAACTGTTGCTTTAGGAATAGCTACATAAAATGGTAATATACAAAACAATCAGAATAGGGAGGGAATGGTTAGTATGTTATTCTTACATATGGCTACATGTCAGTGGAGGCAGAAATAAAAAGTGTTCCACAAGCGGTCTTGTTTAAGTTATGAAAATGACATTCTGACTGTATAAGGGAGCCAGACAGGTGGAACCCATCACCACAGGAATGAGCAGGGAATGTAAGAACCATAAAATACTGGAACAGAGAACCTCGAATTCACTCACGTGTTTCTATAGATGGGGAGACAGAAGCTCAGATACCTTGATGGACTTGCTCAGTGACACATCATTGAGCCACAACCTTCCTTAGACCTGGTCTTATGGTCCAGGATCTCTTTCCATACAGCGCCTCAGATTCACCCTTTGAAAACTAACTTTAAGACAGCACAGGGCACCAGCTTGGAGAGTCAAATCAATGGGATGAAAGCCTAAAAGAAGGCAGGCAGCTACCAGAGCAGATGCTAAGGGACTTGGTGGAGCTGTAGCTGTGGCTGTCCAAGACACAGTTCATGGGGAAAATTTTTTAAATTTTCAAAAATTTTAAAATCCACATTTTCATAAAATGCATTGCAGCTCAATTCTGTTGCCAAAACAGACACTAACAAGTAGCAGGTGGAACACAGTCATCCCCATTTTAAGCGTAAGAGACCCTTATGCTTTCTTCTGCCTTTAGGCAAGACTCACCATCTACCCAAGTAGAAAAGTTTCAGTCTTTTCTGATTTGGGTGATATTTGGAGGAAAATAAGAGCGTACAACATTCACATCTGAATTTTAATTTTAAAACCTGCTTAGCACACAATTCACTCTTGTCAACTGAATAGTCATAAGCTCTTAAGAACCATGTAATTTATTCCAGGGCCACCCCCTGGTGTACAGACATAAGCATTTATTCCACAGGATACACTGAGTAGATGAAACAGTGATCTAATTTCATCTTCAATCATACTTCACTCTTCTGTGTGTATATTTTTAAGGAAATATTAGTTAATCAGAGCTGTGCTATCTAGCATTAATTCAGATACAATAGATATATGCTAAGCTATTATGACATGCCAGGCACTGTCGTTGACAGTGGCCAGAAGTCTCCCAGAGCACATCCTCTTTAGATAACAAAACAAGTTAATATTCTGGCTTTACTGAGAAATGTAGCTTGTCCAACGGCTCTTCTGTAGAAAATTACACTCATTTCCTACATTCCTATCAACAGTAATCTGTAAGACCCTCTATGGTTTACAACAACCTCCCTGAGCCCAAAAAACCCTCATTCACTAATGAGAGTCTGTTTCAGCCCTTTACCATCTTACTATGGGGGATTCTTTTGCCTTTAGAAAAAATTTTCATCAATACAGGTGCATCTCCAATTGGTATGAAAAGAAAATTGAATAGAGCCCCATTCAGTTAGTGGAACTTCACTGTCTAATGGCATAAAAATACATGCCTTGATTCACTCCATCATCTTGGTATCTACCCCCTCTTGTTGCCCATCTCTTTGGTTCTACTGAATCCCCAGCTCTCTGACATGACTCATCACTGCTTTGGCACTATTACTGTGTTCCCTGAAATTTAGTCATTCACAAAAGCACTTTCATAATTTTTGAGATTTTTACATAATCTTTTTTATTTAATATACTTTACGGATTCTGACTCAATTCTTCTCACTCCCAACAAATTTCTTTTTAAATGACACTTTCCATTACTATTATGAATGAAAACCAGTGCCACTCGCCTTGGAGGGAAGCAGTACAAATAAAAGTCAATGAGAACAAAACCAGAAAATATTTACCAAACTTTGGCTAAGGCTAACTGCTGTTTCCTGCCAAAGGGTATTAATTGAAAAGGGAGATGAAGGAAGTGTGAGAGAGGTGTTTAAGATAGATTAGCATCCTGAGACATCAGCCTAATCAGAAGGACTAAAAGAAATTTTACGTGAAATTATTTCCTCATTACCTGGTTCAGTGTTGTTTAAAGCCACATATGGGTACCACTTAAAAATCATCTGCCTGACAACTTAAAATCATTCCACACACTGCTAGCAATATACAGGTATATTTTGAGGAGCAGTGCGTTGGCTGATACACGTGTAGGAAAGTGCACATCACACATTGAAGGGAGGGCAACCTGTATGATGTAAAGAAGGCTAGAGGAAAAAGATTGATCAGTCTTGGAAGAGGAGACAGAGGAGGGTTTGTTGAATGATTTGTATAGATTTGGAAGTTCCTAAACCAAAGGAAAATTCATGAGTTTCTGCTGGTGCAGCAGAGAACTAAAATACATCAGCAGTAAGTTATGAGCTGCCATGAATTTTCCTATCTGTTTTTCCTCCTTAAACATGGAAAATGATAGTGAAATATCAGAAAAGTACATTCTGTGGTGAATCTAGATTTTGAAATTCATTAGCATGTACTTTTGAAACTAAATAATACAAAAGGAAAGAAAGAGGAGATACAAGTACAGAACATTCTCATCCTAGAATAAACTTCAAAACAGTATGATGTATGTGAAATAGAGATTGAGTTGGCAGAAAAGGAAAAGGAGCATTCAGAAGGCAAAATAAATAGGTGCAGAGAAACTGTCACACAACTGAATTGAGGCTCAGTATTTAATTAGGGGCAGCAAGCTTGAAAGCCTCCTTGGCAAATGTCTACCTCGACCAACCACGTGCTGGTTAACACTGAGACATGCAAACTGATCAATAGTACAAAACAAAAGGGCCCAGGTATGCATGTAGAGTCATACATCATTTCAATAAATTATGCTGTGTGTAAAGACAGGTTTTTTTAGAACAATCATTCTGGGATCAAAAGCTAAATCATTTCAGCCACATCTTGATTTCTGCAAAACTCGGCAGGAATTATGAGGCTTAACAGCATCCTGACAATTAGCATATTATAAATACAAAAATGATATATTAAAGGGAGAGAAGGAGGAAAAAGGCCAGCATTTTACACCTACAGTAATATAATTCCACTACTTAATGCAAAGTAACAGGGCTCAGAGTGTTTGGGATCCTCTCGTATGGTGTTATCTTCTCTATCAGTAAATGAGACTATGTGAACAGTACAACCTATAAATAATTCAAGGCCTGAGATGGCAATTATAGAACCATGCACAACTAGCATGAATATTTTATGAAGGCTAAAACAGCCCTCAGAATGAATCATGGAGAGATGAACACACGTGCACACGCACACACATGCACACACACACACACACATGCATGCACACCAGGCAGCTTTGGTCAAATTATATTCCAAGACATGGCTCCTCTTTGATCCCTGGTACACCTTTATTTTACAGAAACAGTACCCATAGTTTTACATATACTTCCTTTCTTGAATTTATTTCTTAAAATCCAAACACAGAGGACTGGAGGAGGGGATTTGCCAAGAGGGTAGAAAAACTTGAGATAGAGGATGAAGGACAAGCCATTTTTAACCTGAACATGTGCAGAGAACTCTGAGGGATCTTTTCTAACCTCTCCAAATGGACTCTATGAAAAGTATAGAGTTCTAGTGCTTCAGAATCAAAACTGAAATCAGCATCACTTCTTTGAAACTCAATCAAGAACACATCCTACTTGAAAACTTCCCTTGTATAAATAAGCTTTTATTTCTAATTATTCCTTGAGGAATACCTGTATTCCCCACTTTCACCACATTTATAAGACAAAACAAATACTACTGAGCCATAAGCACGAACAAGCAAGATGCTATATTTAAAGAAGCAGCCCAGATGTCATGCTTTACTAGGAAATGAGCAATACCATAAGTCCTGAGCTGCTTTTGTAACAAATGATGTGCAGAGCTGAAAAAAAAGAATGAAATCATATGAATTCAAGTCTTGATTTCCCTGTGCACTGTAGTTGTACTATTTGAATAAGAGTTAATATTCATTTGAATTTTGCAGAGATTAGTATTCATCTTTTCACCCGTCTCTTATTTACACATACCCAGATAATATCCATGTGGTTAGAGACAACACTACTGCCTTCGCAGAGTCAATTTTAGCATAATCCACTTGCCTAATTACAACCTAAAACTTCTCAGACTTGTCCCAGTTCTTTCACACAACAGCTCTAGATTTATGATACTTTGGGTATGAATATGTGCATTTTTCACCTGGTTACAACAAAAAGAACATTTAGAACTCTAGGCACTTAATACAGGAAAGAACTTTAGATATCATCTGGTCCAACTCCTTCATTTTGCATGTAGAAAAGTTTACAGACTAAAAAATGTGCCATAACATATTTAAAATCACCCTAGCTGAAACGATGGGACCAATAATAATATATTATTAGCAACATTAAAATAGTATCAACAGTAAAAACCTGTAACAACTCCAAATATTTATGGACAGCTTGCAACAAGGCAGGCAGTGTGCTCTGCAGGCTGTCTCCTTTAGTCTCTCAGTAATCCAATAGGTAGATTGTCCCCATTTAAAAATGAGGACAGAGAGGCTTAGAGAGGTTAAGAGTACCTCCTACCCCCAAACCTGTGACCCTTCCCATCTGCTGTACTCTTCAGGCAGCTACATCAGAGTTCTTTAATGAGCCTCACCTAATAAAGACACTTTTATGATATGGAACCATTGATTTCTACTGGAGACTTCCTAAATGTGAGACACACTGGTGTTTCCCATTTTATTGTGCCTGGCTGCTGCATAGGACCTTTGAGGGCAAAGAAAAAAAAGGAAGGTCCTACAGCATACACCATCAGAACTCCAAGAAAAACAGAACCCCTCCATAAAATGTTTGGCATTCTCCTATTATTCAGTTTTTAAAGTTCTGAGCCACTGCTTGGCTGTGCACACTCCTCGCATTGGATGTGAGGCATGAAAACACCGAGAGCTTCTATAAAGCCTGGGACAACAAACTGAGGCACCGCCCACCGCAGCCATTGTTGGGAAGCTAGGACTGTGCTTTGATAGCCCTCTGTGGGTTTTATTAATACACAGGTAATAAAAAATAGGATGATTCTTTCTCTCTCTCTCTCTCTCTGCTCATGCCCAGCTCTGGATTTTCATACCAGTAGGATAGCAAATGCAGGTCCTTTCCCACTCGTGCACTAGTCTGGTGTAAACAGAATTAGCCTGTGTGCTATTTTCTTTTAGGTGCTCACTCCAAAATATGCATGGCTTCGACCACAAGGTCAGAGAAATGCCCTGTTATATTGTAAGAGTGTAAGGAACTAAGTAAACAGTTGGCTTTTGGCCTGCCTTTCCATGAAGCCTCTCCCTGTACCACCTCTTTGCCCCACTGCACGCAGATTTCACTGCAGAGCTCCCATTCCACAGTTCCAAGCCCAGGCTTGAGAGGTGCTCAGAAAAGGAAGCCCAGGTAACTGAGTAAGAGCCACTCTCTGGACCCCTTGCCTCTTTTCTTCATGTAGACTCCAGGGACCTGGGTGTGTCATTTATTATTTACATGCAATTGAAAGGGTTAATCTTTTCTTTTCCTTATTTTGACAACCATGTTTATCTTTTGAAAAGGCTAGCAGAGGTGCCGTGTGGCACTGGAGTGCTAACTGCTAACACATGGGCTGTGCTGCATCTCGGCAAAAATTTCTTTCATACTTGTACAGGCGCCCCGGCCAAGATCAACACCATGAGCTTGATTTTCTGCATCATGAATTGACAGCTTATTTATCTCCACGGAAGAACTTTTTAAGCCCTTCAGTCATCCAGGCAACTTAGGAGGCATTCAGCTGACTGCTCAAAAATATTATTACAGTTTCACAAGAAATAGAGACTAAATTATTTCATTCCTGTTAGGCCATTCTCCTTTGAAAGTGACATTTTGGTGACCCTGTATTATGACAATAACCAAATACTACGAACACACGTGCACACACACCCTTTACAGCTGGTACTCTATCTTGAAAACCTTTTGAGACTGAACACTAGGCTAACAGTACAAAGTTTTGTGATTCCCTTTCCAAAGTGCTCAGGAAGCCTCGTTAGAATAATTAGGGAAGAAGTCATTTCCATTTACTGTATCTTGCAATGGAAATAATAGCTTCCAATACCTGGGAAACCAGCAAGAAATAGGATGTAAATGCCAGCTCCTGAGCCACGATGGTAAAGAACATAACCCCATGTGGCTGCTATACGGAACCAAAAGCAAGTACAGCTCTTCTAGGCTCTCCCTTCCAAAAGGAGATCGCTGCTGTTCCTGGGAAAAATTTAAATACATTTGCAAGCCAAAAATGACCCAAAAAATACTAACAAATTTGGTATGCAAATATAGAATCCAGAAAGTATTTTCACTAGTAATAAATCACCTACAACTTTGCAACTAACAGCAGTGAGAGTAGTGAACTGCTATGGCATGGGACAGATGTGTATTTATAACTATCAGCAAAAAACCTAAATGAACTTGAGAAATTGACATGGGGAGAGCGAGGGGAGAAAGAGCGAGGTTTGTTTTGGAGGCATTTCTGATTACAGAGCCTCCCAAGTCAAAGCTGGAGCCCCACTTCTCTTAGAGAATGTCTCCAAACTAATACACTAGTTTCTCATGCTATAACTTCCACAGAACAATAGCAATAATAGAAAATATTTACTGAACCCTAACTGTGGGCCAGGTATGTCATTTCACTATGTCATTTCATCCTGACAACAATCTTATGATATAGGTATATACTATCACTGTCTTCAATTTTCAGTGAGAAAACTGAAGCTCAGACAAGTTAAGTAATTTGCCCAAGATCATACATTTCTGCCATTAACTAGCCTGCATTTCTTCATATATATTCCTAAAGTCCAATAAGTGGAAGAAGAAAGTAGACTCCCATCATTCCAAATTTGAAACTAACACTCCCACTTCTTTCTCTTCAGTCTATATTCATTATTCACTCTTTCCTGATTCCTACCATCCTCTCTGCCTAATTATTATCAGATATGTCCCTTCGGTTGCCCGAATGTTTTGTACATTGATGCCTGGGGTAGGATGGTTGGTCAGTACCATATGATACTGGGCGCTGAAATGTTATCAATGATCACAATGGTGATCATATACACTAGTGGCACTTTACATGTCCCCAGTGTGGCAAAACACGATTCAGTCAAGGGAGAGAGTGTGTGAATCACAGTAATTTTGGCAAAGAAGCTGTCCCGAGAGAGGAAAAGTCAATGGGAGATGCGCTTGTGTATTTCTACTTGAATGTTAATAAATGTGAGAAAAGAAAGGGCTGGAGCAAATATTACAGAGACACAGAGGAAGAAGCCATGTAGAAAAGAACATCATGTGGAAGGCAAGTTTGAGGAAAATAAAATCATTTTCAAAAATTATAGGAAGTTTGAGTTTATTAGTGAGGAAACAACAGAGATGAGGACAGTCTAGCACTGATTAAGTCCCAGTTCTGTAATGTGTTGTGAATGTGAATAATTCCCATGGTCCCAATGAGACTGTGAGAAACCTGAGGGCAGAGACAGCCCACGTACCTTTTCTTCTCTCTCGCCTGAACCAGGCTCTCTAGAACGGCAGGAGAGGCGGTTAGAGATTACCCTATATGGTCACCTCATTTTACACATGAGGAGAGGAAGGTGCAGAAGGGTTAAATGTCTGGCCCAAAAATCATACAACTAATTAGTATCAGGAAGCCCAGCCACCACAAGAAACAAGGCCTGTTGACTCCTTTGCCTGCGCACTTTTCAAATTGCCCACTGCCTCTCTCAGGAGGCTTTTGATAAATATTCACCAAGTCCTATCCAACTCTGGGTGCCCTGAGAAAGGAAAGAGAGGGTCTGGGTTGCCCACCTTCAGACCTCATGTGTACACAGGTACCCACCCATGCTGTCCCTACCACCCAAGACTTACTCAAATGGGCTCTAAACAACAGAAACTACAGCTTTAGAAAACAGGGTAAGGGTACCATGAAAGCCCAAAGTTAATGATTTTTAAATGAGAAGGGTCGGTCGATTAGTTAAATGTGGAGGAAAAAAAAAGTCTGAATTTTATTATCAATCAAGCCATAAAGATTATTAGGTAAGACACACTGTGTGTGTATATGTGTGTATATATATGTATCTATACACACTTGTTTGTTCCCACACTTGTATGCCCAGTGCTGTATTAACATATGTACATACTTGTTCAACAGACTCCTTCAAAGTCCTCTCCCTTAGAGTCATTTTCAGACATTTCTCAAACATGATGCAGATCAAAATGCAATGTACAAAGTCAGGTAATGTCCCCAGCATCAAATTAAAATAGCTAACCGGCCAACAGATGGCAGCTAAGGCAAATCACTTGCCGATTTAAATAAGCACGGCATTCACTTCAGTCGCGCACATTTTTCTAGACAGAAGTTGACTGCTAAATGGAATCAACTTCAGAGCCCAGTTGTTTGTAGTACAAAGGGGAAATGACAAAAAAACAAAAATGTCTCCTTTGTTCCTGGAACCTGGGGTGATTCACAAGCATGGACATCCCCAGGTCTTATGATTTTAAATCACTAAGGTGAAAATGTCATTCACCCAGGAGGTTATTGATTAAAATAAAGAACAGGAATGTTTTCTGCATCAGCCTCACTTCTGCTGGCAATGTTACATCATTTAGATACTGAAAGGAAAGAAGAAGAGGGGAAAAAAACACAGCAGAGGGGAAGGTTCAGAACAGTCAGAGACTGGGAATAAATAATACAAAGAAGCTTTCTGGCCTGAGGATAGAGGCAGAGGTTGGCATTATTTTACATTAGAAACACTTCGTATTCAAAACGGTAATTGATAGCAGTGAAGTGTTGGGGAAAAGAGCCACTTGTGTTCGGGCAGGCTGCCCTGCCAATCAAACTCAACCTTTCTTTGAATGAATAAAAGCTTCATTGCCCTATTATGCTGATACAGTCAGACAGGACTAAAGTAGCCTGTTTGTCAAGTTTATGTGCACTGCCCCAAGCTACTTAGAGTCTGATGCTTAAATAATTCCCTCAAAATCTGCCATGATTTTGGATACAGTTTCCTTTTCTACCAGCACAGTGTAAATTTACCCTGGAGTTGCCCATGACTGGCTATCAATGGGGGAGGGAGCATATTTTCCCCTTGTTTTAGCCCAAGGAGGACGTTTGGCTGTCTTTTGTTTAGACTCCACAGCACTGAAGTGCTGTGCTCAACAGTCTGTGGGTGCTGCGGGCTGTCTGAAGCCTGCAGACATTTGCCAGATTCTATATTCCCTGGTCTACAGGAAGTTCTGTAGAGAGGTCTCCGCATCTTCTCCCTAAGCCATCGGAGACTTGAGGTAAATAGCACCAAACCTTGCCTGCTACTAACAGATCAACAAAGGCTGATGGGCCTGGGAGCATTTTTGCCTCCTAGTCTCAACCCTTCTGTCTCTAGCAGCACACCGGTGCCTGGGCCCAGGAGGGGCTGGAAGGTTACACGGCCCATGCCCGCAGTGCAGACCCTGAGGAGGCCTTTAGACACAGGGCTGCAGGGGTTCGGGAGAGCTGAAAACCAAGCGCCCCCCTGCCCTCACAGGCTTATGTGCCTTTGACTTCCCAGTTGTTACTGCTTAAAAATGCATGTGACAAAACTGCTTTGTAGTTACAAAGAAGGAGTTGTGGGTAACAATGAACATGCAATTGGGCTGGAAATAGATTTATCAGGCTTCAAGGATTATTGTTTGCTGAGAGATGGTACACACATTACTATTTCACAGTTCAGCTATGGCATTATTAACCTACTGTGCAAGGATTTTATTGCCAGATTGGTCCATTTATCAAAAATAAGAGAAATTCAAAACCCCATAAGGAAGTTAACATTTCAGGCAGGCTTGACTTTCACTTAACGCCATTAATCTATCTATTTACACAAGAGCGAGAAGTGTTCATTTAGTAACGTCTCTCAGTTTGGTATAAAAGCTGTAAGACAGTACTGGCTGCAAGCATGTGAATGTCATGCCCATTGTCACAGGAAAAAGAAGGGTTTTCTCCTTAAAATGAATTTGAGTCCCCAGAGCCCCAGAGTATTCTGGGTTGCCACATACTAGAAACTTGGTACTCAACCTGCAAAGAAAGGGCTCCCTTCAGATGCTAGAACATTTAAGTGCCCAAGTTGGAAAAAGAGGTGGGGAGGGAGGTGGACACTACTCCTAGTTATTTTGTGACAACACACAAGCTAAAAAATCACAAAGTTTCTCAAGGGTAAAAAAATCTCATCCAACCTTATCCCAACAATGAGCCCTTACAATAAAGAAAAGGACAGGAAAGTGAATGGCAAACAACTCAATAATTCACAGAGATGCAATTGATTTGGGACTACCACAGTAGTGGTCTTTTGATATGTCTTCTCCAGTGGGAGGTTTCAATTACACAGGGATATTTGTGAGCAACACATGTGATCGTGTCCCACATCAAGTACCCAGTACTACCTGTACCCACCCCCAAGATGTCACACAGCCATGCAGTTCATGCATGAATCTGCCCAATGGTGTCAGAAATTCACCTATTTGTGGGTGAAGACATGGGGCTTGAAAAAGAAGGAGGGGGCGAAAATGACTCTGTTTCCATTCCTCAATCTTTCTTGTTTCCTCCTTCATTCTCTTTGTTTTATTATTTCTTTATGGAAGGGAAGACAATCTCCAAGCCCATAATATATGCCTGCGACCATTAATGTTGATCCTATTAATCTTTGGTCTTCAAGACATATATATATATATATATAATGTTGGAAAAAGTGGAGTCTCTTGCAAGAGAGAAGGACAATCATTTTGGGGATGTATATTTGTATGTGTGTGTATACATGTATATATGTCTCTGCACCTACTCATGTACATATATGTAAATATATGCACACATAATAAATTTCAAAAGTGAATGTCCCTTTCTCTTGAGACAGCCTCTCTTTACTTTAATGTGTACATATATGTATACGTAGACTCACACATATAAACACGTGCTCAGGCTACATGATTAGTCAATAAAACCTTCAGAAAGCCCTACTGAGCCCCTCCTTTAGAAAAGGCACTGTGCTCTGTTGAGCATTACTTATTCCATAAATGGTAGCTTTGAATCAGTACCAGGAACTCCGCTGAGCATCTTACAAACATTACAGTATTCAATCTTCTTAACAATCCCAGCAGAATAATCCGCTCCATTTTATAAATGCAGATGCTGAGGCTGGGGCAGGTTATGCAGCTTGCTCAAGTCACACAGCTGAGAAGCCACAGTGCCTGGGTTCTGCTTGCACCCCTCCTCTACAGCTGTCAGTCACCTCACTCTGGTGCTGTGCAGGGAGCCAAGGAGGACAGGACAATCAAGAAGTGGTCCCCACCATGGAGGAGCTCACAGACTGGTAGAAAAGCCACATACACAGTTAACTAACAAGGCAAAAACAACCATTATCTCAGCAGGGTGAAAAGTTAGGGGGTACGAGGTGAGTTCAGCACTGCCTACAAGCCAGGAGGTCTTCCTGTAGGCGGTGTTCTGCATCATGCATGCATACACCACCTTTCCTCTAGAACAAACCTATCACAACGGATATACAAATGCCTGTGCCTTTGAAGATTCCTGGCATAACACTGTCATTTGTTAATGCTTTTTCCCCTGAGTGTTTAAGTCACTGCTCTTGTATTTTCAGAGGCTTCTTTTGGTTCATGAACAGAATAGCCACAGTGATATGAAATCAAGTGGCTGGATGGTGATACTGTTAGTTGTGTGATAGGGAGATCAGATAATATTGCGCATGCTCCAGAAGCACAGTGAGGAGCAGAAATGACAACAGCCATCATCATCACCATATTTTTCTGAGGTTGATTGAGCTCCTGCTATGGGCCAGGCACTCAGCTAGCACTTTGCCCACAACTGCCCATCAAGTCCTCCTAAATGCTCTATGGGGAAGATACTGGTTCCTTTTCAGACAAGGGAACAAGGTCCACAGTCTGGGCAAGCCACTTATATGCCCCAATACTGAGTAGCAGAACGGGGACTCAAATCCAGGTCTGCCAAGCTCCAAGGTCTATGTCTTTAATCATTTCCTGCCATGATGTTCTATACCTATTTTTAATTTTTCTCTTCCTGGCATCATAAAATGTCAGAAAATATATAACTGAATCTAGTGGGTGAATATGCAATGTCACTGTGCCCTCCCCATGACTCCCCAGCCCCTACTCCAAGCACAGTTGGAAGGGGGCTGTTCTAAGGCAGGAGGAGGAAAGGCAATAAGCCAAGGAAGCTTGCCTGGCTGCCAGTGCTTGGTGTGAAAGGGAAGGTGTGCCGTGGCCTGTGCCCAGCCATCCTGCCCTAATCCTCAGAAGGGCCCACTAGTGCCTGCCTGCCAGACCATCAGCAAGGATAGAGCTGTTATCTGTGCAACCTGTTAGAAGAAAAGTCATAATTTGAGGTATTTGTGTCATCAGCACAGTGCGCTGGAAAAGCAGTATGGACCAGCGGCTAAACCACAGAGTTTAGAAACGCAACAAACGTGCGTTGCACTGGCAAATCACGCACTGGCCTGAGGCCAGCCAGGCGCGCTGCATCTTCAAGCAATCCTCATCAATAACTGACAGATTCCACACTATTTCTGAAGCACCACATTCCAAGTTAGATGGATGGGCATTTGCTTTGTGTTGGTGCGTTTGAGTTCAAAAGATTCCCAAACACATTGCCCAGATTTAAGCATTTCTGTACGGACTTGGGGAAAAAGGACAATGTTCACCCTGGGAAAGTCCAGGCCCAGAGCCTTTGTCTCTCTTAAAGTAATCTAAAGTAAATGTTTCTGTTTCTCTTACAAAATGTAAAAGATTTAATCCTGGCTCAACATCTAGATAAGACAGTGCTGCTTAACTACTAAGAGATTCATATTCAAGCATAGGTAGAGCCACTTTGGGAAGATGAATATTTGTTTTATTAACAAAACATAGATAGAATGGAATATTCTCTTTACATAAGGAGGCTTTATGTTTCAGAAGGGGACACCATAGACGGAGAAGGCTAGATTTTGCAAAGATCCTGATTTCAAATATTCAGCCTTTTCTGGCACTCTGGCTGGCAAATGTAAATTGGTACTTAATAAACATTTTTTTTCAATGACTAAGCAAATTCATGGTTTCTGTTTTCCTCATAACTTTTTTGGACTTATAAGACAAGTCTCCACTTTTATTTGAAAAATAAAATCAATGAAACTACCAGGAGGTACATAGATGTCTGCTGAGTGATAACCACCAAGCTGAAGATACATCTTTTCCTCATTAGTCATGTATAAATACCTTCGATCCTAAAAATAAACCACAAAATCTACCATAGTTTAATTTCCCTAGATTTTAAAATAGGCTTCAATTTATACATAGTCTGTTCAAATACGGCCATTGTACCTGTTGAAATATACCTGTAATGTTGCTGTGAGGATCCTGGGTCAAGAATTAGTGAGTTCTATACTAAGGCTCATCTCTGGGATGTCCTATTCATCAGAAATGGTTTGAACCTAATTTTCATATGTAATACCTTAGATTGTTGTCCTTTCAATTTTTCCAGACAACTCTTAAGAGAAGCTTATGAGAAGGTACCGTTTTAAATAACACCTTCATAGGTGGATTCTACTTTCATTCCCAACCAGCTTCTCTGTGGTTAGAATCTTCTTTTTACTCCTCTATTTATTTCCACTCTAACCTGGTGTTCTAAAAATGATTTTTGCTCCATTTTATGTCATCTAGTAGGACTCACTTCGGTGGGAGATCAGGTTACGAAAGAATATATTTAAAGCATTTCATATTTATGATCAAAGGGAAAGAAAAGCCTAACCTTGAGCTTTAAAAAGTTTACCAACAAATTTCCAGGGTCTAAGGTGAATTATTATTTCTGTTTTGCCTCAATATGAGTTGGAAAATTCAAATGATTAACCTTACTGCTGGGCTCTCTGTTTCCAGGGGAAACGGGGAAAAGGATGATTTCTCTGCTTAAATCTCTAAATCAGACTCCATGGAGTAGTGCTGGCAGGTGAGGGCTCAGCAGAAGTCACATCCTTTTGTTATCAAAACCTTACAAATGATTTATTTGATTGGGAAAGAGCCACAAAAGGCAACATATATTGACAGTTACCACATCTGAGTTCTTTTTCCATTTTTCCCTGTTGGTGAACAATAAAAGATGCTTTTAAATTTTTTTCTGCTTCTTGTCTATGCATGTGCAAGTTGCGTCTGTACAGTGTGGAATCAATGCCTGAGTTAGAATCAAAATATCAGAGTATTAACTATGGCTAGCGTGTATTATAGTTAATAAAATGTAACTGGGCCAAATTGTTCTCAGAGAAAGTTGTGCACAATCCTAAGGGGAAGAATGTGAACCAAGTCTATAGTCGTAAAACTAATAAATCTACACAGTACAAAAAGCTTTCACATCCAATATGCTAGATTTGTTCAGCAAGTTAGCAGAAAACATTTTATATGACTCTATCTTTTCCAGTTAAAATGTATAGCACCACCACATCCCAATAAAAATTGACGAATTATATGAAAGACAGAGACCTGGTACTGATATAGTTTGAAGGGAAGAGAAAAGTCTGCATTTGGAACAAGAGTAACCAAGAGTTTGATTTCTGTCCCTATAGAATTTGCTTCTGCATATTAAGCAGTCAGTCTTCACCTCTCCCATACATATAGAAACTCTCCTTGGGCCTCTAGCACCCAGGAATACTCCTCACCACCTCTGCCTATGGACTTAAAATTCTCTCCTTCCTTCTTTCTCTCTGCCTTCCCACCAGATTCCCTCCTGCTGCCTTCCCCTACAGCAGATGTGCCCTTCCCTGAACCAACACAGTAGAATTTTCTTCTCTCAGTTTCTCCCACAGTATGTTGGATAACTATCTTCCTTTCCTGCCCTCATCTCACTAGAGTTCAACCATCAAATTCCCACTGGCTGTATTAGGGCTTCCCTCCAAGTGTGCACATCACTAGGAAAGACCTGCTCACATCACGACCAAAACTACCCTGATTTCCCACACTCTCATACCTCATCTTTCAGAATGTGGCCAGCATTTCATAATGCTGATTCAAACAGCTAATACAATATGCTGGCCCGTGGAAGGCATTCAATAAATACTTGCTGAATGAACCACTAGTATCTAAATCAATAGATGGGAAAAAATACATTTGCAAGCAGAATATGGCTAAAAAGGAAGCACCCTCCAAAATTCTGCTAAAGACAATATTTAATTCTAGCTTTGCATTTGGAACAGCTGAATGGATTCCCATTTGTCACTCACTCGACCCTGGTCTTTGAGGTTAAAACTTAAAAGTGTATTTGTCCAACTCCTAGCAATTTCTCTACTGCCTAATGTATATGGGGTTGGGGGAACAACCCTCAGAGATATTGGCAAAAATGAGCAGAAAGCTTGAGAATAAACACATCTAAGGCAGTTATGATACTGACCCAAGAGAATAGAATTTTAACCTCTATTGTTCTTAGTTCATTAGTGAAACTGGGCAACCAAAGATTCCTAAAATTCCAAAGAATTCCTAAATTCCAAAGAATTTAGAGCTGAAAGTCCTCATCAATTATTTGCTCAAACATACCCTTGCAAATTTGAAACCCAGAGGGATTAAGGGAATTTGGAAAAAGACATACTTAAGCTACTGGCAGAGCCAAAGCAAAATCCAGGTCTGTTCTATTTACTTCCTCTACTCTTCTTCTCCTGCTAATTGGATATAATAATATTCATTCTTCAAATCCCCCAGGGGGTGTGAGAATGGACTGAATGAAAATACACAATGTTGTTTTGTTAAATGCAAAAGAATTTTGCAAGGCAAAAGCTGTCACACAGAGGATATGATAAAGGATCAAACAACATTGTTTTTTTTTTAATGTTGTACTGGTGTGATTTTTGAATTGTTTAATTCATGCTCTTCTGGCCATAAGGCCTTTATTCAATGTAGTAATTATGTTTTCCTACAAGGGAAGCAAAGATTATCTCTATTTCTTCATTCATTAAGAAGTCCCATATATGACACTAAAACAGCCGTCACCCTTCTTCTTCTACATGCCTTTCAGAACCATCAGACTTCTCAACAGCTCCTATTCATTTTTTATTTCTCCTTTCTAAATTCACAGAAAATTTTTTTCCCTGTTTAACCCATGGGACTCCTATAGCATTATCTCGCAGATCTCAGTCATTTCTTTCTCACTGGTACAAATGGAGACAAGAACTGAAAGCAGCATTATAGTAATTTCCTCCAGGTTACTGTATATTCAATACATCTATTTATACTTCTCATTTTGTCTGCTGCTTTTGTTTTTGGTCTCTCCTCCTGCCCCTGCCACCCTGCTGCCAAGCCTGGTGTCAAGAGTTGAGAGTTTTATATTCTGCAACTGAGATGAAGCCATTTTCTCTTGATTTGGGGATGGCTCACTCTTGAAGGTGTAGGTTTTCTCTTTAACAGTTTTAAATAAAACTTAATAAGCTTTGATGGCATTAGTTCTGCCCTCCTTTTAGCCAGGTCTTCATGACATGATTTACTGCCACTTAGTATCAGTGTTCTTCCCCTGCAGCCTGGGCTAGTGTCTATCTGATTATGGGTACTCAAAGGGCCACTATCAGTTTTATTCCCCCTGCTTGAAATGTTAAAGACAAATAAAAGACTTCCAATCTTGAGCACAAGACAGACTTTCTATCTATTCATGAAGCCAATTCACAAATCAAAACAGTACCTTAAGTCTCTTTTCCATGAAAAAGAATTGCAAACTACTCTGAAGTCAGGAGCATTAAAGCTCATAATTTGCCTCTGCACTCACTTGGTTTTGGGGTTGTGTGTGTTTGTTTATTATTTAACACAACAGTAGTTTCTGATTTGGGAGACTGGAGTGGCATTTTTTAAAACCCATGTCTCCCTCTTACTGTTTTCTTTTGGCTTTAAGACTCCACTCCTGTATTTTGCCACCTTCTGAAGTTAGAAAACTGAGTTCAGTGAAAAAATTGATTTCAATAGGAATTGCATCCCTGTAACTGTGGGAAGAAGCTCATCCTTCTCTTTGGTAGCAAAATCCTCTTCTCGTCTTATTGATATATATGTGTATTTTCCTCTAATGCTCACTTCTCTGCAAGCAAAAAATAAATCTCCTAAGCAGCTCTCCTCTGTTATTTCCCTTGGAATCAAAGCAGACCCAGTGCTAAAGCTTAGCCACCGTCAGAACCACCAATTTCCCAGTTCTCAACTTCAGGCAAATCTTTATTACTCTGATATTTTTCCTTCTTAGAGCCAGCTAAATAAGTGTGCATGCCCACACACGTGTGTGCTTGTTTATGTGTGTATGTATATACCTGCATAAACATTTGTGAAATATATATGTGCATTATATACATGTATGTATGTGTCCATTGTACCTACAGACAGTAATTAGCTACTCTTGCCTTGTAAATTCTCCTTGGCAGCATCTTGAATATTCAACTCTCTCTTACTCTATAGCTTCCCAATTCCTATGGACTAGGAAACTTCTTTGAGATTTCTTTGTTCATTTTTCTCATCTCATTGAAAAACAAATGAAGGGAAGGATGATGTTGGCTTTATTTTTATTTTATTTTTTAATTTTTATTTATTTATTGCCAACTGGTTACTATTCAATCAAAAGTATACACACAGTCAACACAGCCTTTATTGATTTCATGCACAGTTACTGTGATTGTGCAACATACCAGGGAATATTATCTTCCAAAGATCTTCCCCCCCATTTTATTCCTACACACACACTACACTACACATACATCTTTATGGTTCTTGCTAATAAGTTTTACATTCTGTTCAACAATATTTCCTTTTTCCACCTACATGCCATCTAATTCAACATGAATGTTAAATATTATTTTCCCATTTCACAGGTAAGGAGGAAAAAAGTTAGGGTAGAAGGATCAACAGTCCACTTGGAACTTCGCCAGGATTCGACTCTGTTTCTTTGGTGCATAAACAAGCTCTAAAATTGCCCTTTCTGATCTAACCTTATATATGACTTTTCCTGATAAGATGCTTTAAAAAAAAAGTACACTCAATTTCTGCTCTTTATTATCCTTGATTTCAAGCCGTAATGATTTTGCTCCCTCAGCATTTATCCCAAGGTCCCTTTTTACCTCTATTTTTTCTAACCCTTTCTTTATACATAAGGTTATTCCTTTGGTTTTGTATCCACCAGCCTGACACTTTTCTTTGCTGATCTTTTCTAAACAGTTTATGTCCCACAATATCTATCCTTCTCCCCTACACACCATTCATTTTCATTACTCTTCCATGATTTGGCTATACCCATCATTTCTGAAATAGAGAATGCCTGAACTTCTTTGAAAATCCACATGTCAAAATGTAATAAAACTGTTTCATTGCTACATTGTCTTAAGATAAATGAATGGCCTGCTCAAACACCGATTCCAAATTTATATTCAATTTTGGGAATATATATTATTAAGCCTTGTTTCTCTTTCTCTGGTTATAAAAGACTCATCTTGACTCTGTGGTCTTGCACGGCTGGGATTAGGAGTGCAAGAATTCCTTATAAATCAGTGTAATCTTTACAACAGGACATTGCTGTATTGAGAATTCCTCTCTATATTGTGCATTTTCAATTATGTTACATGTTTCTACTTAGTAAGCCAGCTTAATTCTGTGCTGTGTCACAATATTAGAACATGTCCAGGTTGGAAAAAGGAGCAATCTTACTTCTCTTCTAAGTTATTTAGCCTTTGGCTCTTATAAATCCCCCCAAAACACTGGGGAAATCCCTTTTCCTTGCTTTTAATATGTCTTTAGATTTATTACTCAAAGAATCTGCTCACTTAATCCTTTGCTGGGGCCAAGGTTTGTCAGCATTCTAATAAAGGTTCGACAAAGGGGAGGAAGAAAACAAAATCACAAAATCAGGTGTTCAACAAATGCTACAGACTTAAGACGAATTTCCAAGTATATTCTCTACAAGAAAGACAAAAATAGGCAGGAGGCTTGTTACTCTGCATAAATCTAGCCCCATTTATCTTGGGCTTTATTCCTAGACAGTTCAGCCAGGGCAGGCAGCAGGACAGAGGCCAAAAGGCCCTTCAGGGACCAAATTATCGCTTCAAAATGGGGCTTGTGTTCCAGGTGTAGGACAATATTACCTGAGAAATGTTGCAGAGATATGGTGCTCTTCCAAGAGCTCTGTTAAAACATCTGAATTGATTGAAGTTTATGTCATTAAAAAAGAGGGGGACTAAGAAGTTTCAAATGTATTTTAAGCAGTTCTGACCAAAACACTAAAAGTTCTGCAAATGACCAAAGGAAAAAAGTCACTAATAAAAAATTAGCACACTATCCAAGGTCCTGGCAAAAAGGGCAGGGTCTGTAGAGTATTTATCACATAATGAAACAGTCTTTAAATAAACTTCCCTGTGCATTTCTGATGCAAAAATGTAATGCTGGGAGAATATGTGTTATTTGAATCAAATCTGATTTCTGTTCTTTTCCAAGCTTGAGTTAGGGAAAACGGTATTTAATTTTTTTCCTCAGTTTTGAAAATCATCAATATCCACAAATGTGAGAAAATGTAGAACAGAAAGCAGAGGGAAAAAAAGTAAGATTTTCCTCATACTTAAATGTTTTTAGCCCTGTTGGGTTTATTCTTTTTCTCCACTTCCTTGCCCATGCCTCTTGAAACTACACTGCATTAAGTCAAGAGGCAAATTATTCTCCGTTGACACTAAGAAGGTCCCAAGACAAGAAGCACCAGCCCCTCTCTTCCTATGGTTATTCGTGGCATGAAGTGAGTGACCCATCCTTTAAAGCCCAAGCCTGGTATCACCTCCTTCATGGTCTTACTGGCAGGATTAGTTGTTCTTCCCACATCAGAGAAGAGCAGAGCACGGCAGAAAGAGTATGGAAGCTCAGCTGTTTGCTGTGTGTCAGAGGGGCAAGCCATCTAGCTTCCTGGAATCTTCATTCCCTCACATGTAAAACAGAGCTCACACCTGCCCTATTGATTTCAGTGGCCTTTTGCAACAATCAGAAGGGCTAATGTACATGAAAGCATTATAAAGTACAAATTCCTCTACATCTCTTAATCCACAATCCCTTACCTGAACCCCTTTAAGGGACCAGATGTGTTTCACTATTCGGAATCCTTTAGATTTTAAATTGTAATAAGGCATGTATGCTACCCATACTGCATGTAACATTCCATCACTGAAATGTGTGAATATAAGCATTAAATAAAATAAGCAAGGATTATAATAAAGACAGAAATCTATTTCAATCTGTAAGAATCTTGTCCAAATTCCCTCATTTGCCAATTGAAGGGAATGGATTATCATTATCATTTTCCTTTGTAGAATTCTAAACATCAATAGTACGTCTGATGCCAGTAGGAAATGTTGGTCATCAACATTATTCATGGAGCATTCATATGAACAAAGTGCTCCGCACAGCATTTTGTTTGTAAAAAAAATAATGTTTTAGGGATGCTTTATAACAATAATAATAATAAAATCAATAATGGCCTCAATTAACATTTAATGAGTGTTTACTATGTGCTCTAAGCATTTTACATGCATTATCTCATTTAACACTCACAACAATTCCAAGTATTACGCCCAATCTGCAGATGGGAAGGTTGAGGCATAAAGAATGGAGATCACCTTACTCATATCAGCACTGAAAACACTGCTATCATTCTAGGAGACCTCAATAAATAAGAGACTTCCAGAAGGGATAAAGGAAAAACGATTCAAATAGGGAGGAGTGACCTAATCAAGGGAGATTCTGAAGTCTACCAGCCTGAACTACCTGACCTGTAACCTGGATCCCTTGAGACAGAGGTGGAAACTTCTCCAGATCTACAAACATATCTGAAGTTCAAGTTTCCCAACCAGGTACTGACATGCAATTTCCAAGTTCTAAAAATAAAACTACTGAGATCAGCCACATTATACTTTTGGAACTGTTGACACATACAAGCATTTCTTCATCTCAAATGCATTCTTGATGCCCCAAAAAAAGAAAGAGGCAAAGAAGAGGAGGAGGTTTAAAGAAGATGAAAGAGAAGAGAGAAGTTTCAAATTATTCTACACAGCAGGTAATAAGTGAAAGAAAAATTAAAGGCAAAGACAGGTTGAACAAATAAAGATCCTGTAGACACAAAGTCAATAAAAGAAGAAAATAATAATACGAATTGCTTACCCTTCACAGAAAGCAAGTTTCACATCAGTTGCAATCACAATAAAATTCTTTAATCACTTGAGGATAAAGAGCTTTCAGGCACCACAGTATGATCTTATGGGGAGACCAGATCACAGAATATTCACTTATCATTGTTCAGTACTATTTGCTACATTGATAGTAAGTAGTCAGTTTGTGTTTTTTTCTTCATCTATTACAGATTAGATAGTAAGTATCCAGAGGGCAGGAGTTCTACCCCAAACTTAACTGTATCTCCTTAGTCTTATACATATTTCTGAAGACTAATTACTAAATAAATATTTCATTCAAAAATAATAGTCAGTGCTACCATTTTTGAAGAACAGAATGTCCTATGTGCTGGTTGTTTTTCATAATTCTCTCATTCAATCTTGTTTTAAGGGAGTGTTATTACCCAAAATTTCTTGATGAAGAAATCAAAGCTTAAGAAACTTGAGCAAGACCACACAGCTAAGTGGCCAAAGCTAGGACTTCAACTGCATGATTTCCAAGTTCTTGATTCTCTCATGTTGTACATATGTGCTGTACACATTTACACACATAGGGTCTATTCTCAAAATGTGATTGTGTGCTTTCCGTACCTCACCACCTTCTTTCATTACTCCATCAAAACTGTGTGTAGCCAAAATGACTCTGATAAGCTTCTTAAAATCTTTTGTAGAAAAAACCTAAAAGCTTCCCAACTTTTGACATCTGATTTCTCTTCTTTGGAGATCAGGAGAAACTTGAATGTTTCCTCCTCTACCCAATTATCCAGGTGGCTCAACTAGAGTTTCAGAGACGTACCCAAGGGTGTAGAGCCAAACAGTAAGGAACAGGGCTGGAATCTGGGTCCTATGACTTGAGCCCAGGGCTCATTTAACTCAAAAGGCATTTTGAGCAGTCAGTCTGTATTTATTAACACTAAGTGTTTTATTTATTAGTACTAAGTGTATTAGCCATTTGGTACTACTGCAGGACAACCCAAATCATTCTTTCTCATTGAGGACAAGAGAAAAGGGAATATACACATGAAATAAGTAAGTGAACTGCTCGGATTGATGGTGCTAGTGACATGCAACAAAGTTTCAGAAGAGCAACCATTCAATGGTAGAAAGAGCCCTGGCCCAGAGCCACAAGACTTAGCTTTGTGTTCAAGTTCTGCCACAGTTTGTGCTGCTATCTTGGCCAAGTCACTCCCATCTTCTTCTTACAAGATTAGCATGGGAAAGGAGAATAAAGTCTTGTCTCGACCACAAAGAGTGGTGTGAGCGTCAGCAGTGGAACATAGGGATATTAATAGTACCTCCACTGAGCTGCCATGAGGAAAAAAATGAGACAATGCACCCAACGTGACAGACGAGATGTCTAGAGTGACTGACAGACGTTACCTATTGCTATTTGCGATTGTAAGGTCATTGCCAATTCTGAAATTGTGTGAAAGGGAATATTTTGTCAGAGTTCCGTTCCCCAGAAGACTAACCTCTTGCTATTTAAGGTCCATGACTTCTAAGTTTACCCTTGGTTTCCGAAAAACATTAAAAAATATTTAAAAAATGGTGTTATTATTATAGATGGTATATAATCAGCTACTGAACACCAGAAACATCCATCTTTGGTCTGAATAGCCCCTGGTTGTTTTTTATATCTCCAGGCATTCTCCTTTTACCAGTATTTGCATCAGCAACTGTTTTCCACATCATTACTAAACATTTGACATCAGACTTAAGAATTTCTGACGCTGGCAGAAAAGTTCTGCCTCTCACTATACTTTCTCAGAAATTACTCATTGTAGACAAATGCACCGGAGTCCCTGAAGCATCTGACATGAATCACCACCTAGACTCAGAAGTTCTCTCACTACTGAGCCTCGAGGCATTTGTCCCAATCCTCCAACAGGATATTTCTTTTCATCTGCAAATGTAGCTTTTTAGTTTTTCAAACTCCCCAATATCAGAAGCTTTTCTAACTGGGTATTGGCCAGTCTTCAATGTATAGAAGACAGTCTTGAATACAAATTGACACCACATTTTCATTTTTCTCACTTCTGCTATTTTCAAAACCTCAGACTTTCCACTGGTTGCATCGTGCTGAGTATAGCCGTCATCCACACCTTAAGCAGTGGATTACCTTTCTTGTCTCTCAGGAACCAAGCTTTTCTATTGCAGAGCCAACTCTAATCAACAGAAGCTGCTACACATTAAAATAAGGAAGCTTTAAGAAAGACCCATGTTCCATTACGATTAGCATGTATAGTGCATGGGCAGCACGGGAGGGCTGTGCAACACAGAGAAGACAAGTAGTGATTTTACAGCATCTTACTATGCAGATGGACATGTAGGGGTATGTGGGGGGGACTTGGTGAAGAGGGGAGCCTAGTAAACATAATGTTCTTCATGTAATTGTAGATTAATGATACCAAAATTTAAAAAAAATGACAAAAAAAAAACAACTAAAAAAAAAAGAAAGACCCATGTCCAGGACAGGGAGAAACAGTCTCCACCAGCCCTACAAAAAGAAAACTCGAGATGAAGCTTAAAACAGCCCCTCTCCACAGTGACACCCAACCTGCTCACCATGAACAGTGATAACAAGGTTTCAGCCCGAGATGCCCAAGTCATTCTCCTAATGAAACAGAACTACCAGGAGCCTAAAGTTTTAGACTGTTAACAGTGTAACCTCCTGACACTGTCGGATAAGGTAAAACTCAACTCTTGAGTTATACAATCATGTAACTGGATAATTACATGAGACTAAAATCTTTAGGAACAGAGCAGATTTTCACACAGTCCCCCAAAATACACAACTGCTCTCAGTGAACAGGCCAGGGTTCCACGGGGGGTGGTGATGGGAAAGCTTCTGTGGGAGGGGTAAGATTAAAAATTAAATGTTAAACTATTCAAACAGGTTCCTCTTTAAAAGTAAAACAATTTCTGCCTTGCATGCATCCAGAAAATACTGCAATTCTTTGTAAGTTAAACACATATACTAGTGTAAAATATTATACACAACTGGTTTCTGGCACTGTAAACATACCTTGGCTAAAACTGCCCTAGATGCTTATGGATTTAGCATAAAACATACATGACAGGGTAAGAGACAATCCTACTGCTTCCCACATTGCTTGTGTAAGTCTATGTGTCAGTGAGCAATTATGAGACAGAAGATATTCCAATATCCCAAAGATATTGGGAATCACATGAGGCAGTAATCTCATCCAGAATTTAATAGTCCTTTTTGTGTGTGTGATTTTGATCGTTTTCCTTTTATGAGTGCCATATGCACAGACTCTTGATTATTCTTGCAATGGAAGAAGAAGAAGATACCCTCTGAATCCCAATGATCTGCTTTGTCCAAAATCAGACACCAAAGCTGTTAATAGGAAGAACACTGGCCATACGAGAAATCCTGTAAAGTGGTGACCAGTGCAGGTGGTTAGAAACTCTCCAAACACTCCCAGGTTGACAAGAGATGGCGGTTCCCACTGACAACTACACAGCTCACCCTCTTTGTGTATTCTGTTTATACCGAAGAATAAGAAAAGGATATTTAATGGAATAATTTTCTATACTTTCTGGGTGGCCTGAGCCTTGGGTTTTGGGATGGCTTCTTCCATGAGGAAGGTACAGTTTTGTGAGCAAACTTTTTACTCCCCTGCTCCATGTCCCCCAGGCCATGCCATACAATTAAAAACTGTGGGTGGGAGAAGATGGATTGCTCATCGCCCTCCCGCTCTCTGCTCCTTCTCTTGGATGGCATCATTGGACCCAGATGACAAGCCGGGAGGCGAGAGGCTTCCAGCAGCAGCATCTGGCTCTCTGGCAGATGGTCAGGCCCTCCGGTTCCCAGCTTGGGCTCCCTCCAGATGTGTCTTGTGCTTTTTCTGTTGGTGAGCTTCTTCCTTCCTCTGCAGGGCATTTTTCACATGAAGTCACTTTGGACCAGAAGAATTGGCAGGTTCTTATTTAAGAACAGGAGCTTATGCTTTTCCCTCTGGGGTTATATTTTACACAAAGATGTCCAGTTTCAAAGGCATATATGAATGTGGCATCAGCCACCTCCCTGGAGCCCTGGGGTGCTGGGCTGGTGGGGGGTAAGAGTGTAGAAACAAGTCTCACCATGTCCTCACTCCTCCAACACTTTCTACTCCTACTTTTTCTTTTCTAATGAAATCAAATTGTAATTAACACTAAGGATAGCTCAGAAGGGAAAAACTGATAAAAGGACTGTCAGCTGGGATGAGGGCAAGCTCTCTGGGTGGTTCTGACTGGGTCCTTACATGAACACTAGGCCTGAGAATTAGTAGCATAAATACAACCTTTAGTTTTTGTCCACAAGACAGCAACCACCTGTTCCCTGCCTACCCCCCAGCTACTCCTTTGACTGACTCCCCAGTTACCACCTCAGTAGGGAGGGTCCCCTGACACAGGGCACTAAGATGACTTCCCCCAAGTTTTGGTGATGATAACAATAACTACAAAAACATCAACTGCAATAGCAAGTGCCACTTATTGGATAGGAGGTACTATGCCAGGTACTTTACTTGCTTCAGTTGGTTTAATCCTCTCATCTTTCTATGAATCTACCCATTGTACAGAGGAGGAAAATAAAGTTGAGAGAAGTTAAATCAGGTTCCACAAATACTAACTAGTAGACCTGGGATCTGAACCAAGGCCTGTCTGATGCCAAGCCTGTGCTCTTTCCTTTCCACCACACCACCACCCCAGCTGCTGTCTGTAGTAGCTCAAAAAGAAGTTAAGAAATATCTTCATCTGTCATTTAGATAATAAAAAATCCTAGAATCTTTTCAGTGGAAAGAACCTTAGTTTACCCAAAGCCACCTTACAAATGATGCTAGAACGCCCCTCAGACAATGCCTGTCCTCTGTATGCCACGATGCACTCACTGTCCCCATGGCAGTCTGTGCCACTCCTAGCCTGCTGGACCAGAAGTGTCTTCATTAATCAGAGTCGAGTCCAACTTCCTTGTTAACTTCCACCACCTGGATCTGCTTTTTGCTCTTGGGAGTAACACAGAGCAAGTCTTTCTCCCTCGTACACCTCACTGGACACTGGAACCCACTCTCTGGTCTCCACTGGGTTGACTAGAGAACCACTGCTGGTTCTCTAATACTCTTCATATTCACCTGCACCACTAAAACTCACCATCTGAAAAATTAATAGATTATTCATTTAACTTGCTTATTATCTGTCTCCACCAGGATCTAAGCCCATGAGAACAGGGATATTGTTTGTCTTATTCACAGAAACCTCCCCAGCTGCTACTCAGTAGGTAGTCAACAGTAGATCAGGAACTATATCTGTGTCCTCTGGCCCAAGGGAATTCATGCATTCATTCATTCATTTGTTCATTCATTCATTCAACATCCAGCCCTTACTGAGCACATCCACCAATTGTGTGCCAGGAAGAGTGTCAGGTGATCAATTCAGTCAGTCAATCAGCACTTACCTTATAATAATAATTATAAATAACATTTATTAAGAGTTTACCTGACTTGGGTATATGTTAGTACATGATGTACACATTCTTTTAACCCCCTTTTGAGACATGAAACCAGAGGTTTAGAGAGGTAGTAACTTCCCTAGGTTTATGCTGACAGTAAGCAGTGAACAGAAGATTCAAAACCAAGTTTTCTGATTCTAAAACTGATGCTCTTGCCCCTACAATATACTGCCCTCCATTTACTGAGAATAAAGAGTGCTATCTACGTATTATGTTATTGCTATGGAAAAGGAGAGAAAATGCTTAAGAAGCTAACAAGAAGGCCTCTCGCAAATGCAATCAAAACTCCACCTCCAAAATAATTACAGATCAATTACAGAGCAAGGGCTTTGACGGGACTCTGTGCCCAAGCGCTAAGCTGCCTGGACTAATGCAGTGATCCGAGTTGGCTGGGGCCAAAAGGCTCCTTTAGGAACAGAGCAGATTTTCACACAGTCCCCCAAAATACACAACTGCTCTCAGTGAACAGGCCAGGGTTCCACGGGGGGTGGTGATGGGAAAGCTTCTGTGGGAGGGGTAATGACAGGCTGGGGTGAAAGGGGAAGGAGGGGAGGGAAAAACAAGGACATCTAGAACACACGGGAGAATTTTCCTGAGGCAAAGGAGATCTTCTAAATTAAGAGGGCTGGGATTGTCAGTTAACGAAAGCTCAAAGGACAGATTAGCAGCACCTTTAGGCTGAGGCCCCAGGATGAAGTGGAAATGGCGTGCAAGGCCTTGGCCATCTATGAGGGGAGAGCCCCTTCCGGGAGGCAGCCTGTCACACGGTGTGGTGATGCCACGCCAGCAGGCTCCCCTTCCCCAGGCCAGCTTACTCGTGTATAAATAGGAAGGTTACTCACCGCCTGCATGTACAAACAGCTCTGCACCATCCTTGGGGTATTTTCCCTAAGGCTCTGCTGCATGTCTCTTTTCCTCTTCAAATGCCCACTGTGTCTGGGTCACAACGAGTTTCCCTTGCTAGCCAGCATCAATTAACAGCTCCCAGTCAGGCCAGCAAAGTCCTCGGTCTCAGGCTTCTCTGAAGGGCAGCCCCTTGATTAGGGGTGTGGAAGGCCTTGGCTGCAGGGGGCCTTCAGGTTCTCCCCTCCCTGTCACAAGCTTGGCAGACACCAGGCAGGGTCCAGGCTGTTAACTCCTGTTCAGGGAGTGCATCTTTCTCGCTCTTTCTCACTTAAAATAAAGGCAGTCTGCTAACTTTCCAGCCATTAGTGGTGGCTGATTAATTTTCAAAGTGAGTTCACTTTTAAGCCACTTCTACAAATAGACACTTTATTGAGTTGAAGAGTCAAGAAGGGATTATTTTTTAATTGTATTTGATCCAAAGACAATCAGCAGCTTCCCATTTCACCTCTCTGTACCCTCTGATTAATTATGAGCACTATTTCCCCCCACTTGTGTTGACAGGGCACTTCATAATTTTCCATGCTCTCTGGCAGTTATTCCTGGTGTAATCCTTCTCCACACCCTGTGAGGTAAATCAGGCAGGTGGTGTTATTGCCACTTGATAAGGTGAGACATGGAAGCTCCAAATGTCACATAAAGGATCCAGTCTCAGAGGAAGGGGGCAGCCGTAAAACCAGAACCCCAGGTCCCTGACCCTCATTCCATCTGACTTCCTGCTGGGCCACACCGCCAAGTCAAAGTGAGGAAACTTACTGCAGTGCTTAAAAGCTTCACAGTGCTGATCTGAGCTCAAATCCCACCTCTGCCTTTTGGAGCCTCAGTTACCACGTCTGTAAAATAGGAAAGATAATAATACCTATTCATAGCACCTACTTGAGAGAGGGTAGGAGGAGCCAGCCAGGTAAATCATGCACAGCTTAAGACAGAGCCTGGCCTGAAGCAAGGCCTCAGTAATGACAGCTTCCTCTCTGCCACAGCCTGAATGCTGTCCATCACAGCCTATTCATTTCGCCCCATGTCAGGGTTCAAGCTGCAAAGCAGAAGTCAAAAACTCTGAGCTTGTGGTCTTTGTTTTGTTTGGGATATAGAACCTCTTTGGTTCCATTTTTTTATTGGCCAGCATTTAAAAATTGGGAGCTTTCAGAGAAAAATCAAGATGTCCCAAATTTCTTGATAAATGAGACATTCCAGCAATACTAGGTCCACATTCCCATGTGACAACAATTAGCTAGAACTCAGCAGAGACTGACCCTTCAGAGAGGACACGTGCTTGCCAGTTCACCCCAGTCCCCACCACTCCCTGATACATTTCTGAAACCTCACTCCTCCACTCATTTATATGACTGCCTTGCTCAGGCAGCATTTAAATTTGCCTATTCTCAGCACTAAGGCAAGAGCGGGCCCTCTACAGAAACTGCACAACATGTCCTAGAGCTGGATGGATGACATGCACATGTCAGCACTGTGAATTTCCCTTTTAACCATAGTATTTCAGTGCATTCTCTTGCACTCAAGTTTCTCAGACAAATCTGCACAGAGGGATAAAATGCATTCAGCCCATTTTGCTGGTAGAAAAATTTAACTGAAATCAAACTGGAATAAGCTGAAACTAAATGATGATTACAGAGTTAGGCCTAGAGTGATAGCTTTTTCTTTCTGTAAAAATCTCCCAATTTGCCTATTCACATAAACATTTCTGCCACGTGGCTCCCAACTGTCCTCTAAATATATTTTGTTATTTGGTAATCAAGTTTGCTTATGCCATAAAACTCCCTACCTCCTATGTGAATATTTTTTTAAAGCCAGAATTGAGGAATATTGACTATTACTGGAAAATTAAAGGGCCTTGCACTCCGTTCATCATGAAATGAGTTGATTAAACGGGCAGTTTGTTCAAGAGTTCGGACAGTGGCATTTTGGCATCATGGTATAACTGGGTGAGGATTAAGTCATTTCTCAGCTTTTCTTGGCAGAGCCTTTTATTATTTACAATATTTACTTCAGGGAAATGTTGGCGTGTGTCATATTTATCTTGCTGAAAAATGGGCCCATAAATGCATATCACCTTTCAAACAAAGCCAAGTGTGGTGGTACTAATTTGGTTCATGAAGTGTGTAATTCAGTTCCTTTGCACAGGGGCAACATTTGTCTACTGCTTTTATTAAACTACCATAAAACAATTTTTCTTGCTCATTATTGAAATATGCATCACCAGGGCTGGGGCAGAGGGGATTTAATGACTAAAGTTCTAAGGCGTTCCAGTGACACTTCCTCTCTGTTCTGCTGCTTGCAGCCGGAAAAATTAAGAAAACAAGGAATCTGTAAGAAAACCTTTGCCCTTTTCCCATTTAGTGGGTAGCAGGAAGGATATGGGGATACAGAGGAGGGGAGCAAAATAAAGCAATCATTTTTATGAGATTATTTCCAAAAACACATGCCTCATTAACAGGAGCCATTTATAAGTCACTCCTGATTGATTTTTCATTTCACTTAAACATACTCTAAGTCTCTTTGAGGTTAGAGTACAGAAACTTTGCCACTGACACACCCAGATGCCAGGTTTGCCACTGTGGAGAGGGCAATGCGGTGGGGAGGCAGAGGTAAAGGCAGAACCAGTATACGATATGCCTCCACTCAGCCTCCCTTTTTGCCAGCCTGGGTGTTGTCTCCTGTCCACCCCACACTAGAACATTGCAAGTGACAGTTTCACTATCCTACCTATAACAGATCGCTTGCTTGTAAGCAGGCTGCCTATCTGTCCAACCTTGGCAATGTGGAAAGAAGTCAAATAGGCCCTGGACAAAATAGATGTGGCATCTCAGAAACCAATCATACACACAGAAAAGCGTTATTTTCCAGACAAACTATTTTATGCAAAAACAACTTCAAATTCAGTTTAACAAGATGCACCACCAAAAAGACCCTGTCACCTACGAAACATCCTCGGAATTTGTCATGTTTTTGAGAAGGAAGAGGGGAGTGCAGGGAAGGAGGAGAAACACTTTATACACACCAAGTACCTGCCACACAGCAGACACTGTACTCTGTCCTTGTTTCAGCTAATCCTGGCACCAGCCCTGGAAGGAAGATACTGTGATCATCCCTATTTTACAAATGAGGAGAATGAAGAAAGATGATCACAAGAACATGGAACTTGTTTAAGCTTGAAGAGCCAGGAAGGTGCAGAGCCTGGGTTCACACTGCAGAACAGTCTGCTTTTGGTTATAGTCCTCCTAGCACTTGATGGAGTTCTTTCTTGAGAGGGTTCGCAGGGCACCGTGGGAAATTCAAAGAAATAGAAGAGACACAGTGCCTGCCCTTCATGCCTACCACTGACCAGCAGGGGAAATGACACACAGGCATGTGATACTGACTAACTTTCAGCAGGAGCTGAGAGCACTTTCCTCTCATATCTCTGTAGGATAAAGGACTCATTAATTCAGGTAATACTGATGAGCATTTATGGGCCAAGATTGCTTGGGATGAGGTTAGTCCCTGGGGCTGGAATTCTTAGTACTAAAACCTAGAAAGCCCCAGGCAGGTGATCACCCTAAAAGTAACTGTGGCTAGAAACTAAGGGTACAATAGCACAGTCCTAGTTTCAGCCACCAGTCAGTCTAATGAAGACCCAGACAGATACAGAGCGGGGTAAAGGGGACAAGGAGGGAAGTTCAGTGCTGAGTGACAGCCTAGACATGCCAGATGCTTCAATATGCTTCTTCTAGGTCTAAAAACACCCAAAACACAAAATCAGAAACAAAAAAACTGTAGCTTTTCCAAAAACTTGCAAATATACATTATTAATGAACTAAAAAACATAAGGCTGAAATTATTCACACAGCTTACAAATATGAGGAAGTGCTTATGTACTTTCAAATATTATTAAATGCTCAATTAACATTAAGAATCATTTTGTAACATGTGCTTATCTCTGGAATGTCCTGTATAACACTGCATGAGTTGAAAAAGCCAAATTTTCTAAATATAAGCAAAAGTTTGGGGATGCTAGCATGTACCAAAAGCTTTCTGTATTCATGGGTCTCCTGGCTCCATCAGATGAATTGTGGAGTAATATTATTTGTTATTTTAAATGAATAAGGACAAAATCAGTTCTCTTCCTCCACCGCCACTATCACCCAAAAATGTACCTTTTAAGCAATCACTACATGACAGCAGCAATTAATGTCAACTATATAAAATGTAGAAAATGCTCAGAGGTGTAACCAAACAAAACCAGTGTAATCATCCCAATCGATGTGTATACTCTTTCGTTCTCAGTGCATCTATCAGCTTCGCAGTAGATTCTAGATATCATATCAATGGAAAACCCTTCCTGTCACTGTGATGAGTTACGTAATTGAGAAACTGGGAGCCACATTGACTTTTTTTTCAGAAGTTGACTAAATTATTTGCAGAAAAGGTATCCAAAAAAAATTTTAACAAAATGAGATGCTAATAGTCCCCCCCACAACATCCTACCACTAATTTTGGCAGACGGAAACATCTGAGCTGGAATGTGATAACTGATGAACAATGCATAAATCCTGAAAAATCTTGTTGTCAGTGGAAACTTTGTGGATCCTCTTACTAGCCCCATTTTTACTTATACATTACCTTGTATGTTCTTTCCAATTCTTTCCCAAACTATTGGGTTGTGACTCGTGCACACATGTGCACTCTTTATCTCTATGCACAAACTGATTATCTTTGTACGCGTTGTCCATATTCTCTCTCTCTCTGTGTCTATATGTATTTGCACATGCGCTATCTTTGCTCACAAAGGTGTAGTCACAGATACATTATGCTAACATACCTTGGCCCGGGGTGTCACTAAGTTGTTGTATTTTATCTACAAAAACAAATCCCTCATCTCTTTCCTTCCCCATCTTATCCAGCTCCTCTGTAGGTTGAGGCTTCTATTAACTCAACCCCAGCTACGAGGTTCCATTTTTACTGAGCCCCTTTTCGGTCCCCATAAACCAACTACACTAGGTCCTGGGATAAGGAAACAGCTTCTCCACAAGCACATCGTGTATTCTGGTCAGGTATATGTTGTTACTTCCACCCAGGCATTTCCCAACTTCATTTTAAATATGACTAAGAGGCCCCAAGAAATGCAGATTTATACCCAAAGAGATGTGTTTGCACCTCCAAACACAAATTATGTTAATCAGGTGTTCCAGCCGGAGCCAGCAGAGATGGCGTGATTATTCTCCGGAAGCCTGGGTGATTGGCAGCCAACTCCTACTGAGAACCAGAACTGGTTGGCTCTTTGGAGCCGTGCAGAGCGTATGCCTCCCTCCCCTTAACTAAAGGCTGCTCCACACTCTACCTGTCCAGCAGGGCCGCGGTCAAGCTGTTCCGCTTGCCATGCATCAATGCCACTTTGTTCAGACCGACTGGCTCTCTCAACAGTGACCCCCCTGCTGTCTGTATTATTTAAAGATTTATGGTTGGGTGTCTAGTGTTGTGAAACACGAGCTGTGACCCCCGGGCTGGGAAGCCAGCAGGGAAAAACATTAATATTATGGCACATGGGAAAATGAAACTCATCGGCAGCAGCAAAAATAAAAAAAAGAACGGAAATGAGATGGGAAATGTATGGATGAGTCATAAACTGCACTGAATGTTTGAATTTCCTCTCTGATGGAACCCCAAAATATGCCTAGGTTCAGGTGGTGGGTTTTTTTAATTTGGGTTTTTTTTGTATGTCTTGTTTTAGAAGACATAGAAACCAATACCAAACAAGGGCTTATGTGAAAAAATATCCCAGCTCAGTAGACCACCAAGGGCTTTGGTTGCATATTAAAAAGGATCAGATAATTTTATTACCGTTAGGACCATTTGACGTTATGCATACTAAATTAAGGGTAATCAAAACTCTTGCTTCAGGGAACAATCTGATCATTGGTAGGATCAGGAAGAATTTACCCCTCAACTGACACCTTTGCTCTTCAGGACGAGCGACACTGGTCATTATGAGGGGTTTTTTTTTGCAGTTACAGATCGGGTAAGAAGCAGGGGTAAGTCTAGAGCCAGAACCAGAACAGGAAATCTCAGAGTTTCTAAAATAATTAAATGTATACCTCCTGATTTCCCATTGCATACATTTGAAATGAAGAGGCACCTGCATCCTAACTGAGCTATGAAATAAGTCGGACATTTTATTACGAACTCTAAAACTGGTGGGAAACAATGTATTTATCTCCTTTGGTCTCATTGTCCTAATCTGAAAAATGGAACTAAATATTCACCATCCCAAGAAGAAACAGGGTAGCCACCCACAAAGCAGTGGTCCTTCCAATAATAAAAAGGACTATTCCAGCATCAAGTGTAATGACAAATTAAAAATGCCTTTCATATGTTAATCTATCTTTCACAAAAGCATAACCTTCCATCAATATTTCTCTTAGAAAAAGTCTCTTTTAGTTTTCATTAATAGCACTTAGGAACTCATGTAACTAAAGAGCATAACAGCATGTCGAAGGAGGTGGGGCATCATTAAATCCTAAATACACCTATTGCTTGGGAAATGTTTCAGGTAGACCTGTGAGCTTCAGTTACTTTTGTGAGATTAGATCCTACCTTAAAGAATCTTCATGTTTAATCTTAGCAAAAATTATTTTTTTAAACCATATGTTTTATTTAGATGTGACTTTCTTTGCTCAAGGAAAAATTAATAGATGCAGGCCCTCAGACTAATCTCAGAAATACTTGATAATCTTTTTTTCCAATCTTCAAATATTTCTCATAATATTTTATATTATTGGTATAAAAACATACATGTAGCTCAGAGGAGCTGAATAGAAAGCCTAGAAATAAACCCACACATACATGGTCAATTAATTACAACAAAGGAGCCAAGAATATAGAGTGAGAAAGGATAGTCTCCACAGTAAATGCAGGTGGAAAAATTGGACGGCCACATGCAAAAAAATGAAACTGGACTTCTATCTTATATCATACACAAAAATTAACTCAAAAAAGGTGACACACATGAACGTAATACCTGAAACCATAAAACACTAGAAGAAAACACAGGTGGTAGACTCTTTGAAACACATCTTGGTGATGATTTTCTTGAATCTGACACCAAAAGCAAAAGCAACAAAAGCAAAATTAAACATATGGGACAATATCAAACTAACAAGCTTCTGCACAACGCAGGAAGCCATCAACACAACAACAAGCAACCTACTGAATGGGAGAAAGTAATTGTAAGTGATCTATCTGATAAGGGGATAGTGTCCAAAATATACAAAGAACTCACACAACTCACTGGCAAAAATGACAACAATCCAATTAAATAATGGACAGAGGATCAGAAAAGACATTTTTCCAAAGAAGACATACAAATGGCCAACAGGCACACAGGGACTCAACATCGCAAATCATCACGGAAACACAGGTCAAAACCACAAACACACATCACTTCGTGCCAGTCAGAATGGCTGTCATCAAAAGGACAAGAAGTAAGAAGTTCTGGCGAGGATGTGGAGAAAAGGAAGCACTGCTACACTGTTGGTGGGAATCTAAATTGGTTCAGCCACTGTGGAAAACAGTATGGAGGTTCCTGAAAAAATTAAAAATAGAACTACCATATGACCTAGCAATACATTTGGGTACTTATCCAAAGAAAACAAAAACACTTATTCAAAAAGATATATGCACCCACATGTTCACTGAAGTATTATTTACAATAGCCAAAATATGGAAACAACGTGAGTGTCCATCAATGGATGAGTGGATGAAGAAAAGTGGATGAATATTATTCAGCCATTAAAAAAAGAATGAAATCTTGCTTAAGCTCATGGATACAGAGGACAGATTGGTGGTTGCCAGAGGTAGGGATTGGGGTTGCGGGGCTGAGGTGGAAGAAATGGGTGAACTATTTTGTTTTGGTTTTTTAGTTTAAATAAGTTGAATAAAAATTTAAATAAATAAATATTTCTCAGAACAAATGGGCTTTACAGTTTATGGAAAGACCTGGAGACTGGGAGGCCCCTATTCTTCAGATGCACACTACAACGATTTCTGCAGGATTTTGAAAAGTACTGAAATGCCCCAGACAAAGGCTGGCTAAAGCTTGTTGCAGTGATTAAATAGGAAATTGTAAAGCCCAATCTGTGGCCCCAAAAGGAAGTATTGCCATCCTCAAGGAATCTACAAAATTCTATTCCCAGTTAGTTCCTGCTGATCCAGAGTCTTACATCCGAAAGAAAAATAAAGCCGTATATTTTAAAGTAGCGAGTGTGTGGGAAGAGAATGAGCTGCAGCAGGTGCTCACAGCCCAGCAGGGAGAATTTCCTTCTACTAAGTTCTGGAGTCTCCCTTCTCTCCTCAGTCATCAAAAGCACATCCTGAAATTGCAGCAACTCCCAGAAAACTTTCCTGAATGAGTCACTCATGTGAACAGGGAACCTCTACAAATCTCCTCCCTTTCATTGCATCATTGAAAGTTAAAATTCAGTGTAACACTCATCTTATACAAATGCTTGAACCTTCTTAATTTACTTTTTTAATGTTCAGCCTCGCTCATTTATCTTTGTGTGTTGTGTAAGTAACTCAGCACTAACTCCAGCTGTAGAGGTGAGAGACAACCACTGTTTCATTTTGTCTCTAACCTGCCCGGCAGTGCACGAGTTAGTACAAGATGATGAACAAAAAGAATTTAACAACGATCGGGATGTTATTAAGTTGCCTGTAATCCTGAGGGTGGAGAGGGAAAGAAGAAAAAAAGACCCATCTTTTTTTCTCTCTCTCCTAAAACCAACATACAGTCCGTGAAGAACACAACCTCGAGAAACAAGGCATTTGCAGCTATGACAGCGTAAAGGATAAGCAAACCATCTCACCCACCCCACTCCACCTTGCATCAGCCTGGGAGTGCCTCAATTAAAACAGTACACCTACTAGTCTTGCTTTAATCTTTGGCGGGAATCACTGGGAGCTGAGAATCTCAGCACCCACTCCACGTGCCCAATGCAGCCAAAACGGAACTATTAAGCAACATGGATATTAGATTAGATGATGTTGTCATCCCACTGTTACCCAATTTATTCTACTCTGACATGGTGTGAAGTGGTTCTACATCAGTAATGGTTAATAAATATAGCCGTACCTGAATTCTATTACCATTTCCATATGTTTTCAAAGACAGGAAACTGCTCTCTCCTCTTCTTTTCCAAGTTCATTCCTTTAGTGGGTGAATAATGACAGTTTCACCTCCAGAGTCTATTTAACTATAAAGAACATTCACAGAATGACCCAGATATTTGGTTGAAAAGCACCTGTTGTTGACCCAGGACTCATCTCTCTAGTTTGGGCTGTTCATGTATTAGTGGGGGGCAAGTGCTCTTCCTCAAGGATCCTTCTGGATGGACACACAGAGACCCCATTTCTGCACAAACAAGGAAAATTTCAGACAGCCACATTTTCATCAACAGATCCAGTGACCTACCTGGCCAGAGTTCAAATTCTGGAATGTAGTTAATGTTTGGAATTCCTATAAACCAAAGCTTTACCCAATTTAAAATTTGATGTTATCTTGAACTACTTTTTAACTTCTTTGAGAGTCTTCTCTCCCTAAGAGTACTATATTTTGTACAGAACTTAACATACAGTATATGCCTCCCCAATTGGCTAGATCATAAAAATCACCTGAGAATATTTAGGTATACGGATTCTCAAGCCCCACCTCAGACCTAGTGAATAGGCATCTCTTGGTAGAAAAGTCTGGAAATGTGTATATGTGACTAATCCCAGGTGATCCTGATGAACAGAATAGTCTGGAAAACAGATGGGTCTCAGAAGATTTTCATAGCAGCCCATGAAGAAGGCAGGGCAAACGTTAGCTCCATTTTGCAGATATAAAAAACAGAGTGCATGGAGGTCAGTTCCCTCCACTGTGCTTAATTCTGCTTCATTAGCTCTATATCATGTTTCACACATCACTTGTATTCCTATCCTTCCCTCTCTCGATTAGTCCCCACCAAACAGTGTGTAGCATTTTATAGGTGACCTAGCAGTTGTTCTTGCAGGTCGCAGGGACACTGGCTGCAAGTGCAATTCCTGAGAAATTTTCCTCTGTGTTTCCAGAGGATGCCTGGCATACTTGTATGCACTCTCCATTCTTGGCATCACCTTTGGTCCACATTCTGATATAATCAACATCCGTTTAAGAGAGCCTCCCTCTACTGAGGAATTAATCATCAGAAATACTGCACATGAGGATATAATATACAAAATATCTGTATAATACAGCTTCTTGAGCAATTATCCTATACCACTGGGTCACATTATGCAACATAATATTTCCCATAACAAAAGTAGACTTAGGGGAATTTTTTTAATGCACATGTTAAGTTTTACTTTAATCAGTTGCGGCATTCTTTTATATTATTTTACTATTGCATGTCAGTAATCAGTGACAATTAAATTTTTAAGAACTTGCATTGAAAATTAACTCTCATCAGAAATAGGATTAAGACCAAGGCTTTCATGGTTTCAAAGCTGAACTAAGTAGAAGAAAAGATGTTCACACAGGGGGGACATGTCCCTTGACTCAACACACTCCAGTGGGCTTGAATGATTTCTGAGAATTTCCCGTCAGTGTTTTCTACAATAGCATTTGGTATTCTGATCTCTTCAGTGTCGTTCCTAGTATTTCCAAGAGGAATGGCTGTACCCCAAGAAAGAGAAACAGGGTACAGCAAGCTCCCATTGAGATCTGGGGAGAGGTTGTATAAACAACTGAAGCATTAATCAGACTCTACACCAGCTGATTTACGTATTGCCTGGGAGGAGGGAGAGTCGGGGAAAGGGCCCCCAGTACAGCTTTGGCAAGGCGGAGAGCAGGCCCTGGGTCTCTGCCTCTCGGACGCCTCCCAAGGACACAGCGCCTATTCAGAATTCAAGTTCATGGAGGCTTTTCAATCAATAACATATGGCCACGAAAGCGCTAGTGCTATACAAACAGACTGAAATAAATATGCTCAGCAAATAAAATATCTGTATGTGAAACAACAAAGCTTTTAGTTGAACTGCAGAAAATGAAAAACAAGTCTACTTGAAACCAAGCTAAATGAGCAACCAGTTATTCAATGTGAGTTTTTGGAGATGAATGAGCTGGCAGATGCTTTATTCAAATTGTTAAGACCAGATATCAATAATTCCTAAGGATTGGAGACAAAACTCACCAGAAACAACTTGATGTGGCTGGGGGCCCAAGGCCCTCTTTCTCCACTAGCACTGCCGCAAGGAACGCTGGGACATACCAGCTGTTCAAAAAGCCAAGTGGCTCCTACTGCACCAGTTTGTTAGCCTTCATCTTAAATGTATTTTTTTTTCTCCCAGATTCATGATCTCAGATTAGGTAGGTGGTGGGGGTGGCCCTAAATATACCTTCCTGTTAGCTAAGACCTGGATCAGGGAAGGTGCTTATTAATATCATGGAGATATGATTTTTAATGATCTCTGAAAACAGCCTATATGGGTGTGAATAATGGCACTGTCTCATTGCATGCGTGGTTTGTGCTTTTGTCTCAGACAGGTTCATTTTTCACTGGAGGGGAAAGGTTCATGCCGCACGAGGGGGGTAACCAGTTGATGTTACAAGGCTGACTATTAGGCCCCTTGCTGTTCCACATGTCACAGGGAAGGACTCCAGCCGGCAACCTTAATGCCTACTTCAGCATCTTGAAGAAATTAATGAACACAGCTTCTATGGCAAAACATTTCAATCAACCCTTACCAGCTGTGCCTACATTTAAGGAAAAGAAAAGAAGGGGGGAAATGCTCAGGTTTATGAAAAAAGTTTCTTCGAAAGATCAGCCGTGGTTTTGGCTGTGTGTGGGGCCATGGGAGGTGGGGAAAGGAAGAGCAGAAGGAATAAAGGTAGAAGGGTGCCAGTACCGGGTGCCAAAAGATGTGCTCTGGCCCCTGTGTTTGTTGAACAAATTAGGCACGTTCTGGTTTTTCACCTGCTGAAGTAGCAGCAGTGCATATGGCCTAGAAGTTAAAAATAAGGAAATATGCATACATTACCATACTTAATGGACGACCCTCTCCATTTAATATGCAAATTTCCTGAAATATTACTGAATGCCGTCTGTTCTAAATGAATAAATTTGAATTGCAATTAGAATAATCCTTTATAATTAATGAAAACTGTCAATTTTAGTTCATAAGTAATTTGATTAACAGGATGATGGGACACTTATCAAGTTCACTGGACTGCTAGGGTATGAGAAAACTGACAGTGAAAACGGGGTGGGCCAGGCACTCAGGCTGCACCAGAGTATTATCCTAAATTATTGATAACACAAGCTAATGAACTTCAGAAAGTGAACTCTGGGGGCCTCATTTAAAGGGACAGCATCAGAGGGTGATGGGCAGTGTGAGATGAAGATCTTTCAGAATGTAACTTTGCTGGTATTTTTGGCTTACAGGAAAAGAAATGTTTGGAAATGCCAGGGCAAAGGAAAGCATTGGCTCAGGACACAAATTTACCATTGCTAGCTGTTTCTGGAACAAAAGGAAACAATAGAGGATAGGTGTAAGAAGAGACAATGCAAAAACATGTGGAATGAAGTTTGTGATAATGCATCGCAGACGTAGGATGCAGCCATGGCAGTGGAGCCGGCTCCCTTCCCCTGCATGGTTTCTCCCTTCAGATAAGCCAGGAACAAGAACTTTTTAACTCTAATTAATTGGACATTTATATAAAGCAATTGGTGGCAGGGGACTCTTTGGAGACAAAATACAGCTCTTAGTTAGGACACAGACAGGGAGGGCATGGTGTGGCCCATAAGGAAAGATGCCCAATGCATTCTCACTGAGGAAGGTGAGGAGGTGGAGAAGAGGGTTAATGTTATAAGAATGCTGGCATTCTTTTTTGTTGTTGTTAATTAACATGAAGACAGAATAAGTAAAAACAAGAAATGAAGCCATAAAATAAACATACTTTATCTTTTCCAGAAGTTGATTCCAAAATTCAGTGCAAAAGTGCCAGTTTTATCAAGATTGGGTCCACATTTGGGGGCTTTCACACTTGCTGGCAGTTAAGAAAGTTTATTAAGAGCCTTCACGTGGGAATCTGAAGAGTAAGGGTCTGGTCTTCCTCATTCACAGTATCCGTCAGACCTTGCTCTTTCATGCCTTCCACACCTGTGGCTCCTGACAAGTACAGTTGACTTCCTTGCTGACACACGGGGCTCCAAATTTGGTTAATGTCGGTAGAATAGAATCAAGTCATAGTTCTTTACTTCTACTGCATTCTCCTACATCCACTGAGAAGTGCCTTAGTTCCAAGGATGGGAATTATCTATCCAAAGATTTCTTATCCCTGAAACCTTGATCAGAATTCATGTGCTGATAACCTAGTCATGGTAACCTTAAGGTCATCAAGGAATAATTTTTCAAGAATTATGCTAGTTGTAAGAGTTCACCATTCGAGGGATACACAGTGATCTCCTCTGGGAAAATACCAGAGATTTAACCATCTCAGCTCCATTGCTGTGGGTCACCTATACCACCACCTCCTTGGGATGGATAGAAAAATTAAATAAAATAAACCCACCACATAATAATGATAATGATAGTGATAAAAATACTACTTACAATTCATTGAAAATGCCCAAGCCTGGGCAAAATTCTAATGCCAGACATTGTGCAAAGTTAAGTCATTAAATACTTAAGGTGAGGCTAGGAGCACATATTTTAACCATCTGACAGATGAATAAACCAGGGGACGGAAAGATCAGGTACCTTTCCCAAGGAAGGAATCACAGCCAAGAAGTGGCAGAGTCAGGACATGAATCCCAAGTCTATCTGTCTCTGAGGCATAAGTTTTTAACCTAATATGTATTCTAGGCCAATTTCCATTTTATAACAGTGTGCTTAGATGCCAGGCATATTTAATTATGCTTTAGTTTCCCTCACTTTTCAATTACATTTTCATTTCCTTGCTCTGGACCACCATGACTGCTAAGTGGCCCATGCCATTCCCAAGCCAGCTCAGTGGGTATCCATTTGGAGTCACTGTCTCCTCCTTGCATGGAACAAGTAGGTCTTAAACAACGTCTTTTATTCTGCAATGTGTGATGCAAGCAACCTTTCAGCATCCCCTGCATTCCTCAAAGTGTCTCCTGAAATATGAACCCCATATACTTGGATCTCAGTTTTCAAAACATGAGAGGCACCAGGTAAGTCTCTTTTCTGGACTCTTCCCTGGAGCCTTGTGTGGCCACTATCCTAACTAGCCAACTTCGGTCCTGGGAGATCTGTAATAAAAACTGTTAGCTCTTTGACACTCAATAAAAGAAACAAACAAGAAACCAATAATATTGTTGGTTATTAAACTACCTATTAGACCTAAATAAAGTTAAGCAGCTAGTGGCTCTATGCCCCCATGAAATTAATATTAAACTCTCTTTGAGCCATTTAGATCCTTTGTACATTCATTTGAGCCTTAGGAGCCCTCATTGTTCCCAGCAGTTGTTTTCCTCGCACTCCCACTAGCCTTTCACATGCTTCCAGCACCCAGAGGATTCTTTGTTTTCCCTATAACCTACCCCACCTGCAAATCCCCAAGGTCCTAACAGGAGAGATCTACCTGGATACTAATAACACCAGTGAACACTGGAGCTGGAAGAGCTTTTAGGGGTCGCCCAGCTCAAAGTTTCTTAAGGACTGTGCGCACACCACTGGCTGTTGGGAATATACTTTTCATGTGCATTTGAAAAGAGAAACCTTAAGTAGCACATCAAACTTTTGATCTCACAGAAAGCATTGCTTAGCTCAAAAGCTAAATGAGTATTTAAGTGTAGAATAAAGAATAGATTTTGTCCATTAGGAAGGACAAATATGGAATAAATAATAGTCCAGGCGGTACTCACGTAAAGCAGGGGCACAAAGGTGTTCCACAAATGATAGAATTTCCAGAAAAACTGATCTAGCTTACACTGGAGAAATAAACTAGAACTCAGAAAGAGGCAAGCCATAGAGCAAAGTAGAGGCGACGCTGGAGCTGGAAATCAGACGTCCTAGTGAGATGGTGTTTCCTGTGCCCGTGGTGCACTCCTAGAACGTTGCAGAGCTGTGCCTGGGCCATTGAAGAGAAAGGGGAAGGGAGCAGGCAGCAGTGCAGCTCCACTTCAGGGGGAGGAGGGGTCATTTTGGGGGTTTTGTGTCTGATTTCATTTAAAGAGTCTTACATAGATTATGTTAAGGGATTCCACTGATGCAATAATAAAAAGTCTTCACACTACTGGAAGCTCCTACATTCCATCTCCTTGCACCATTCAGCCCTGCTCAGGGGAAAGTAAATTGGTCTCCATCAGCATGGTTCAGCTGCTTACAAACATGGCTCAAGGATCATTTATGCTAGAGCCTGTTGAGGTGGGGTGGGGTGGGGTGATCTGTTAAAATTCCTGTTCCCAGGCCCCACCCAGAACTTTATAGAAACAAACTCTATGGAAGTGAAGTCTGATCATTTGCATTTTAAATCACTTGCTAAGTGATTGCACTGTGATTAAGGCCTAAGAACCAACATGGTGAAATGGTTGGTTGCGGAGCTAAGAGAGGAGACCGACAGAACAACCACTAGTAAGAGACAGAGACTATGACCAGGTTACAAAGACTGAGAAACTGAGGATTAGTAATTTACTGATCCCTCAGTGGACACTGTCTTTACAGTTAAACCACCTTACATAAAGTTATCTTAGTACTTATGTAACTAAACCCATCTCTTACCAATGCATCCCCACCCCCATGCTTACGCCTTCCTTTACACTGAGTTCTTTTCTGAAGAGAATGGTCTAGCCATGAGGTTATGACTTACTAACCAAATACCTAAGGAAGCATTCTGTGTGCTGGGTGCTTTCATTTATACAGAAATGAAAACAAGCCACTACTCAATAGGAAGATTCACTCTGGTACCATGTCAGCATATGCATTAGAAAATGCATGCTTTCTCCAAAAATTTTTGGTAAGGGTGGCCTAGTCTATAGAAATTAGCTGCCAATGATGCGCATTCATTCTCAATGGAGCCAGCTTTCCTGATACATCATATCCTAGGGTTTTTTGCAAATGGATGGAAAAAAACCTTATACAGTGAAAGAACAGAATTTTTTTCTTGGCAATTCAGCTCTGGATTCACTGCCATCTGTTTACCACTTGTTGGGCCTGCAAAGATGTACAGACACCCTCTCATGCTGACAAGGGTGGTCACCTCCCAAAGAGTAAGAAATAAACCCGCTTTCATTAGCTGCTGGTGTTTATGAGGATCTTGTAATGAAATCAGAATTTTTTTTTTAATGGCAATTTAAAATAATAGCAACCTTGTAGGGAAAAATGGTAGTCATATTACTTGGGTAATAATGTGATCTAAGTAGGCAGATAGAAATCCCTGAGAGGATTCTTATCTCACAGGTAAGATCAACCACATCTGAAGGGCCAGGTAGAACAATCCCAGTCTGCCCTACATTGATCTGTAACATGGGACAATGCCAAATAATGTGCTGGCAAATCATGGAGAAACATAAAGATACCAAATGTGGAAACAGATCTTCCTTCAACCTTGAGAATGAGAAGTTACACAAATCGTCAATGTTTAAAGAAGATACAGTCCAACAAGGATGCTCATTTTTCAGAATAAAGCACCAGTAAACTGCCTGGGAAGATGACCTGAAATAGAACTGCATCTTCTCTCAACTAAAGGCACATTAGTAGCATATGTGGAAACAAAGAATATGAGTGTTCTAGAAGCAAGCACAATAGGGCTTCATTGATTTATCAAACACCTACCAAATGCTAAACAACATATTCATCAATTATCTCATATAATCCTTACAAGAACAAAAGAACAAATTATGGTAGGTATTATCCCAATTTACAGATAGAAATGTAAAGTTCATCAAGATTAAGCAAATCCCCAACTGAAAAGGGATTTGAAGATAGGACTCTGATTTCTAAGCTATGTGATCTTCCATATGCATTGCACACAGTCCCAAAAAACTGCCAAAAGAAAAATCTACACAAAAAAAATGTCCTCTTTGAAAATGTTTTCTGAATTCCCCATAATGAAAATAACAATAGCTACAATTTCCAAATACCTCTTATGCTGCATACACATACATACATATATATATATACACACACACACATACATATATATATGATATGTGATACATGACACATATGATACATATGACTTTCATTTGGTCTTCTTAACCATCCTGTCAGGTATTACAGTGATTCCTAAGTCATTGATGTGGACACTGAGGCCAAGAGGAGTTCAGTTACACGCTCAGGTATACACAATGACTAACTAAACTGGACTCTAAACTCATACCTTTCCAACTCCCCTTACCTGGGCTTTCTACCACACTCTTCTATCTTTTCCTAGGAGCAAAATTGTCCTTTCCATTCCTTCCAACTGGAGATGAAGATAAAACAGAATCTTGAACTTCAGCTATAAAGAGGCTAAAAAGAATGTGTTCGTCCCTGCTTTCACACACTGCTGTGTTGTACCACCCCCAGACACACAGTGGGCCTTGACAGCCACCATCCATTGTGAAAGTTGGTGATATGAGAGCCATGAGCAGCAGGCAAGCCCTTTCCTGAAGCTACTGGAACTCTTGGGAGCCAATTCCACCTAATGGACTCACTAGTCCCTTGTCCTTTGAATGCAGGCTGTTCTACTGGTATGACTCACTAATACCCAGCTGGAGAAAGAAATAACAGAATTGGAGAGAATATCATTAATACAGAGGTCCTTGTGTTTTAATTTGCCTAAAAATCTGTGTGTTGTTAAAACAAATGTAGAAATTAGCCATATGGGAACCTAGCTTGGTACATATCTTCATCTGTCACCACATTTGGGGGGAAAACACTACAGAATCATTGTAGTGTTTAGGCTTGCAAAGAGTAAAAAACATTCCACGTGGAAACAAACTAATACTGAATACATGTTCATACTTTTGACCTCACAATATGGTAACTAATGATGGTTCTACAAATAGACTTGGGAAAATAAATGGGTGATTGCAGAGGGAGAAACCCTAGTGAGGGTGATGAGCTTCATTTCACCTATGTTAATCCTTAATTCTTAACAAGAAAGCCAGCACGAATTCTATGCAGCTTGCCTAAACCGATGAAATCTACACCTTATTCTGAATTCAAATCTTAGACCCAGTGCATGTAATACAGCGCCTTAATAGCTTTCCAAACTCTCATTTGGCCTCAGTTATACAACCAGCTGACACTGAAAATAATTAATGCCCTTTAGGACTTGCATCTGCTCCTATGGTTCCAAGTCAAGGTTTTTAATTGGGCTATTTTGGCATTTGGAGACAATGGCAAGGTGAAATAACCTTTCTTTAATATTTTTGAGGTCAGCAGATAGTCCTGCCAAAGGTCATCCTTCAGGTTCACAAATGAGTCATTTGTATCACCTAATGCAATCTGTGACTTGCAAATTGCACTGGGATGTGTTAGCGTGCATTAATTAGTCCGTGTGATGAATACTGAATTCATCATTACTAGCCGGAGCTTGTAGAGATGTGCCAATACTTGTTTTGGCGGTTCATGGTTGCTTATTTTTATTTTACACTCCACTTCCAATCCTGGTCTGAGATCTTCAACACCCGGAGCTCAGTAATTGGCATACCAGTGTGAACTCTCTCCCTATGGCTTGGCTAGGAACTGGGAAAAAGTGTCCTGGCATAAAAATATTGCAAAATAGGAAGCAGCCATAGTCTCCCTGTCTTTGGTTTGTTTAATCTGTGAAACTCAGCATCAAAAGATGGCTCCTTTTCCCCCTTACAATCCATAACCCTCCTTGTCTTCAGAAAGAGAGATTGGGAGAGAGACTCCTGTTTCAAACACCTTGCTCAGAGCAGTGCCTGGAGTTGCCCTGGGTCCTCTCAGCTGCTTGGCAGCTACTGCCTATAATGAAAGCATTATTAATTTCAGTTTCAGGGGATAGAAAATCAGGATGTGGACACTGTATGGCTATACCATCTGTGCAGCTGACATATATTGATTCATACCTTCTTCCCATCTGTCCTTGACACTGTGCAGTAACAGAGGTCACAATCTTCTCTTTCCTGGAATTCCCCCCAAAAGCAACTTTCTACCCAGTATCCTCTCAGTGATTTTCTTAGGTTGCTTCTGTGCACTTCTAAGGAAAACTGGTGGCAGAGTGCCTGCATCCGTCATCTCCCATGTAGATCCCTTTGACCCAACATAACAATAACTGACCACATCAAAAGGGTGTAGGAAAACAAGAGCTCTTCCGCTTTTCTTTAAGACAGAGCCAGTCAGGGTCAGACATTTAAAATGGATCTCCTAATTGTCCAGAATTCTGTGGATAACAAAGAGAATAAATGCATCACTCTAGATATTAACACATTTATTTTATACAGAAAGGTACAGTGACCCATTAAATTATACACAGCAGATCGGCAGGTTTGGAAAAGTAGATTTACAGAAAGTCATGAGGCTGAAAATTACCAGGAGGGTACATCCTATTCTACATCAAGGGCACTAGGGGGAAACTAAAGTCTCTGGTGAAAAGATAGGTGTATGTGTTATGTTTAATATGCATTTTTTAAAAAAGAGAGAGAGCTATCTATTCCTGTTATTGTCACTTCCGGCATGGGAAAGTCTGAGCCACATTTTCAGAGGGTATTTATTTCAAGGACTGTCATTTATTTTATTTACTTTTTTTTTTTTCCTAACTGCTCTCTGTCCAGGTGAAATTGGACACACAAATAGCTGATTTCACAGTGGACTTTTTGAGGATTCGAGTGGCCACTTCTGTCTGCAAAGTAAGAAGTAAGTGGCTAATTGCAGCCCAAGTGAACGGCTGGGACTACAATCGGCCAATTAGGTGGTCTATTGGGGGATGGGTGATTTGAATGCAGAAAGCCTCTCCGTGGCGCCCTGAGGCTTTGCTGCATGCAGCCTTGAGAAACCCCAGGAGGAGTGCCAGGGGCCTCTCTATCAAAGCAGAGCTAGGCTACTTGGAATTAGAATTCTTTCTTTATCAGTCTTTTCCATAAAGTTCTAAAATTCTCCAGATCCAGGTAATAAGTATAGCACCCCCCTCTCAACGGGGAAATATTTTTTCTTTTAAGACTTTAACAGGTGCCTGCAATCCTTCATATTCTAAACAAACTTAATATCCAATATTGCCTTATCCATAAAAATCTCCTCCTCTCCCCCTTCTCATAAAATTATAGATTAAAACTTTGCTGAGACTTTCAACCCATATTTAATGTTGAGAATGAATCCATCTTTCAGTGATTACTGAGAGAAAATATTTTAGCTTTCAAACTATTTTAAGAAAATTTCCCTTGCTTTGGAGGCTGGATCTCAGACCACTCAGCCAGTTTGATTTCAAAATCGGAAATTTTGTTTTGTTTAAACTGTATAGTTCTGCTGAGCTTCTGCAATACTGGGCAAGAAATACAAGTGTTTGGGGGTTGCGGGGGGGATGTCAGGATTTTAAAATAGTCACATTATACAAAGGGATATACTATTAGCTTCTTTAAGTTGGCCCTGGAGGAAATAACACTAAATCAAGAAACAGCAAACAAGTCACATCTTTACTGGGCCTCTGATTTTCCCCATGTGTAAAACCAGAGGCTGGCCTAGTTCATTTTAAGGTCTCTTTCAGGTCTAAATCTCTGATTTTGAATCTATGACACCCACATTTCATGAACCTGTGATAGACCAGTCAAACCCCGGCCTCTGGCGACTAAAAGAAGATTGAAAAGCAGCCACCTCTGAGCTCGGTGCCAAACCTGGGCGTGGTTTAGGGGCACCACCTCTTCCTCCCTTTGGCTTCAGCATCACTTTGGTGATCACACTTGACAACTAAGTTCACACGGCCTTGTGTGCGTTAATCAGTTGTTGTTTTAAGCACTTAAGGCTTTCCCCCCCACAGCCCAAATGTGCCATTCAAAAAGCACTGTCCCTTGTGAGAACGACCAGATAAAATCATATGTTCTTAGTTACCTAACTGTCTGTCCCCAACTTTCTGCTACTGGCTTCCCCCTGGGGCCCCAGGAGTCCATTAACATCTGCTCTGCCCCATGATGGGTGAATAAACAACTGGCCGGGAAGGCAGATGCTTTGGTGAGCTGTGGCTACATTTTACGGTAGTTTCCCTGCCTTTTCACTGCGGATGCTCACGACCTCCTTCATGGAAGAGTGCTGCAAAGAGCTAGGTGGTTTTAAACGTGGTTTACCTTGTGTCTCTGAACATGCAAGCTCTTTGGTGTGTTGCGAAACCACATTATAAGGGCCTGGCAGAATACAAATCCCTGGATGCCACTGAGCAGAAAAGCCCCTTCACTTGTTCAGCACAGACATGAGAGGCTGCCGAGAGTATATCCCTCTCTCCTTACACCAGTACAGCAGAATGGTCTAGATCACTCATCTGTTTCATTTGCCATTCTCCTTGTAGTGCCCAGAAGGATCTTTTTAAAATGATCAGCCAAATCACTCACCCCGTCCTCCCTTCCAAATGTTACTCACCACCCTTAGAATGAAATCTAAACCCCTTACCATGGCCTGGTTCCCGCCTACTTCTCTAGGCACATCCCATGCCATTTTTGCACAGCTTTCTTATTTGTCTTGCTCACCTCTCTATTGCTAGAATAAAGCTAACATATATGGAATACACAATAAAGATCTGTTGAATGAATGAGCAAATGATGAATAACTGGGTAAGTAAAAGAATGAATACAATTTTTTAAATAAGGGATTCTTAACTTGGGGTTCATGGACACCTAGGCTTCAAGAAGTCCTTGAACTTTCTCAAATTACATGTAAATTTCCACCTGTAAGTATTTTTCAGGTGAGAGATTCCAGTTTTCATCAGATTCCCAAAGGATCTATTAGTCCTAAAATGTAAGACAGGCTGTGTCAGAGCTTATTAGTAACAGGACCCCTGATTTTGAGTCGATCACAGAGCTGTCCTACATTTCTTGGCCTCCCAAATGGCCATGTGACTAATTCTGACCAAGAGGATTTACGAAAAGTGGTAAGCGTAACTTACTTGAGTGACTTAAAAGGGAAAGAGAATGCTCTTCTTTTCCCCTTTCTTCTTCCACTGGCTGTAATACAAAAGTAAAGGCTGGAGCTCCAGCAGCCATCTTGGACCATTAAGTGATCTCAGGAACTGAAACCATACACAGCAGAGCAAACACCATGTGCCTAGACTATCTCCAGACTTCTTAAACAGGAGGAAAAAATATACTTCTGTCTTATTTAAGCTACTGTTATTTGATGTTGTAGGTGGAGATGAGAGGATATTACTTGCAATCTAATTAATCCTAATTAATTGTCCCACTGCTTGCAAAGTAGAAGATAATGCTTTTAGAAGGGAATCAGTTTACTAGTAAGTATGACCAGATGTGGTCCAAGGTGCTATTCCCAGTCTCACCTGTTCAGAAACAGAGTTTGGTGAGACAGAGGTGGGGAGAAATAAGAAAGTGGATTCAAATGGTAAACAAGGAATTTCTTTCAATAAGCCTCAAATTTGGAAGTTTATTCAAAAGCAAAATCATGAATGCAAATAGAACTTGTTTGATACATTGTTTTTACACTTCCACCATTAAAATGTGCCCCTAATATATTAACTACATTTCTAACCACAGCAAAAGATTCCTTTTTCTATAGAAGTAATGAAACCTACCTGTACATATTTGTCTGTATTTCAACAATTATACCAAGTACCTCAGCTCATTTTTATTCAGGTCTACCTGTAAGCAAACAATGGTGTTTCTTGTTATATAAACACACCCATGTGGTGTTGAAATTTAATATTAATTTTTACATATTGCTTCTGAAGGTAACAATACAAAGTAATGTCTCACCATACAAATTAGGATTAGTATATTAAAATGTTCCAGTCCTCTATATTGTCAGAATTAACTATCATGTTTAAATTATTGATCTACAGCAATGAAATGCCCAGGATTTATTATACATTATTTGTGTATAATCGACTGTTTAATAAATTTGTCCAAAGAGACTTTAGTAATTTATTAATTGCAACTCAATCAATGCAACCACAAGTAGAAGACATTATTATTTACCAAATGGGGAGCCAGTGGAAAAGATAGCCTTCTTTCTTGATGCAAGGAACAATGAAAAGTAAAAGTAATCCATATCTCTTGAGTTCCTCCCTCCACCCCTACCTTGGGGTTAATTTCAGGAGGCTGCACTCCATCTCTGTAGTGTAGGTCAGTGGCTAAGATGAGAGGATGCAGAGAAAGATTTACAGCTATTTTGCCATAGGCAAGTTATTTCTTTGATCTTTCATCCTCTTGGACTGTAAATAAAGATAATACTAGTTCTTACCTGTAGAGACATTGTGAGCATTGAATGGGATAATTTTGTCTGCCTGGTAAATAGTTAGCACCCATTAAATGTCAGTTACGATTGTTGTTGTCATTATCATTGTTTTTCTCTGCTTTGTTCCTACTGGATTTTCTATAGTGAACTCAACAGATTTCCTGAACTTTGTTTTAGCTCATAAATCTCCAAGGGCAGTACCACCATCTTGTTCTTTGTACTGTCTCCAGGAGCCCCAAAGGGTACCTTCAATGCAGGGCATTCCTCGTGTGTGTGAACTGAGCTGAGATGGAAAGGCAAGGTTGCATACACTAGCCAGTAAGTACACTGCTCATCATTTTTGGAGTCTGCATCACGATCCCCTTCTAATAACACAGGAATTGAAATGGCCTCAAAACACGAAAGAAGAGCCTTCTCACCTCAATACCAGTAGGCACAGCCCATATTATGCTAAATGCTATTCTGGGTTCTTCCCAGAAAACACTGGCAGCAGCCAAGTTCCCAGAGACAGCCTGCACCCAGCAGATAAGGTAAAGCCAAGAAAGCTGTACTGGATGAATCGGATGACCCTGTGACTTGCATTTAGCTAACAGTAAGCATGGCTATCGCTTAGTGATCACTTACTGTGTTTCAGGCACTGTTCTGAGCACTTTGCACATATTCTCTCATTTAATTCCTGTGAAGAATTATGTGGAAGGGTCTCCATTATTATTCTCCCTTTCCAGTTGTAAAAATTCAGGCTCAGAGAGTTTAAACAGTTTGCCTAAAGTCAAAAACAGCTAGAAAATTGCAGATCTCAGCTTCATACCCAAGCAGTCTAACTAAAAACCTGTTTCTCACAATGCTACACTGTGATATTCTAGAAAGTTGTTCTAAGCATTCAAATATTCGTGGATCCTACCATCTTCTGCCAGAGGCCCTGATGGCAATTCACAGAGGCAACTCATGTAATAATTAAGATGGATCACAGGCTGTCAGACACACAGGGGTTCAAATTTCACATCTGCCCCTTACTAGCTTGATCTCTTTGACTCATTTTTCTTATCTGTAAAATGGGGGTGCACAAGAGGGCCTGCTTCACAGGCTTGGGAAGATTAAATTGTATGTCTGAGTAAAGCGCTTAGCATGCTGCAGGGCACAGAGTAAGTGCTCAATAAATAATTACATTGATTCATTATTCTCTCCCTCCTTTAGAGACACATTATTTAAAAATAAAAAGAGGCCCTGTTACTTATCATATTCAGCCTTGAAACCCTCCTCCTCACATCTGGATGATAAAATGTAATTCTTATGAAAAAATATAATTTTTCAACACGACGTTCCCTATCTGCAATTACATCAAAATCACATTAATTGAGCTATAACACTGTCAGGCTCAGCAGCTGGAAAGCACATCCATACATTCTAAAGAGAAAGCCATTAATTCAGCTCTCTACAGCGCAGCAATGAAATTGGGATGTCCGTTCTCCAGTGTGATTTACTGTCTTTCAAGCTGCTTAAGTGGGAACCTCTACAAAAAGATTTAAGTTAAGTGACTCTTGTGCTGCTCCGAAGCTCATTTATTATTGAATTAAGTTTTCATTTCGTTTAAAGGGAATAAAGAAATATAGTTTTATTTGAAACAAGGTAAAACATTTAAAAGAAATCAGCTATTATAATCCTGGAAGCCAGTTTATATATCTGCAAATGATCTCACTCTGCTTATGCTCTGCTGAAAAGCCAAATTTAAACTCATAAATATTACTAATATGCATATAATTTGAGACTTTTGCATGAGAGCTCATCCTTACTTTTGATATTTAATCATTCCTCTCTGAAAAAAAAAAATTTTTTTTTAATCCCAAGCTGTTAAGGAATGGGGCTGGAGAAAACCCAGGCAGAAATAAGCATGCATTTTTGAAAAGTCTAGATTTTCTTAATGGCATGGAGGGAAACACAGGAGGGAGAAGAGATGGATGCATATATGTTATAGGTTATCAACGTGTGGCAGGAAAATCAAGGTACCGTAGGCATATAGTGTTAAGAGATTTACAGCGTCTTGGTTCACAGGTGAATTGGATGAGGCACGCAAATAGAGAATAATTCTCTACTAGCGGAGTAAACACAACTTCACGGCCTAAATTATCGGCCTTTGCATTAGACACTTGGCAACAAACCCCCTTTAGAATTAGTAATCCTGTCTGTTCACTGTCTAGATAACAGAGATGGTATATTTTCATATGTTTCTCTAAATTTCATGCAACACAGCCAAGAGTAATATTCCCTATACCAAGAATTCCCTAAAGAACTAAGCACTTCTGAACAAACTATATTTTTTAAAAATCCTCTAGGACCCCTATAATGGTGTCATTTACACTCCAGTCACATGTGTCTACAAGCACAAGACCCTTCATAATTAGGTATATACACTATACCAGCTCACTGCCTAATTAGCAAATTATGTTGAAAATAGCATCCTGCTAATTAACGGTTATTATGGCATTTCTGAAGCTGAGGCTTTAATTATCACCAACCTAATGCCTGTGTACAGAGAAAAAAAAAGTCCCCCCTTTCTTTTAAATGATCAATAAGTGGAGGAGATTATTATAAGGCAAATCTGCTGACAGCTGATTAATTTGTTTGATGCAAAGTTGCTGCGTGTTTCATATTTTTTTATCGGAGTTGCAGGAAAAAGGTACGTAATTTGGTTTCATTAGCAACCTCTGCGATTTATCACTAGAAAATGTACCCCCCTTTTTTGTTGTTGTTTGTTCAATTCCCTCTGTGTTTTTGTCTGTACCAGCATCAAAGTCAAGAGCAGGAAGTTTTAATTAAGTGACACTAATGAGGTCGTTGAAAATGATACTTCAGCAATTCAGCATGCTGTTAAATGTGTTTATTCTATAATGTCATCAAAGGTGATTGTTTTCCCTCCTAACAGATAAAATTCATTACCATAAGCATTGTACTTTTGAGTGTTAGAAATACGAAATTCAAGTTAGTCAGGTGTATCTGTTGCCTTTTTTTCTTTTGCTGCCAGTTCAAATTACTGGACCTAAGACAAAACTTTACCAAGCAAGGCTCGTTCTGTTTTGTTTTCTTTTTTAAGTCCCCCATGTTTAGTAATTAACAGATCCTGCCAGTCAGAAACAGAATAAAAATGAGCATGCAAATGACTAGCCAAGGAAATCTGGAATCAAAGGGAGTGATGAGGGGTGGAAACGTGTTCCCTGCACCGGCCTTTGTGTCGCTAGATGCTACCGATGTGCCAACATGGAGCTGCTTACCCGGTGGCCGCGTGCCGAGGTGGCCCCACGACCAACCGCAGAGGCTGCACTGATGTATGATTCAGCATTGGATTTGAACAAGAATCAGGGCATTTTAGATAGTTTTTCTTTAAAAATGGTTCCAGCCTCCCCACTTGAGGAAATTAATAATCACACACTATGAATTTCCATGTTTCCTAAGAACTGAAAATGATTTTTTCACATTTCTGAGAGGTCTAAAGTAGGAAGCAATGAAATTCCTCCATTTTACAGGTGGGGAAAACTGAGCAAAGTAACTTATCCCAGGTCAGAGGCAGAGCAGGCAAGCTGTGATCCCTGTTTCTCTTCTCATCAAGTTACACCACCTCTGCAAGTCAAAATACTCACTTTTCGCTTTCTTAGGCGCATCAATAGCCCATTTTCAAATCTTGTAAAAATTTAAAAGTTCTCCAGTGTTTCTACAACAGCCTGTTTCTCTTTGAATGAAACCCCATTAATACACTATTCATCACAGTAGCAGGCTCATATCTTACCTGGATTTAGACAACAGTGAGTCTCTCTCACACAACTTCCCATTTCTAGAGTAAATTTGATATTAATGCCAAAGGAAAACCATTCTGACCTGCCATCTTTCACAGCTTGCAGCTGTATCTCTTCTAGACTCTACTTCTTTAGTGACTGCCCAGCCACAGATCAGGAAAAAGAGGCGTTTGGAGGACTTCTAACTACTGTGACTGAGAAATGAAAATTGCTTTCCTTCCTCACTGCACCCCTGGTTTGGGCGGTTCGATCCTGGGGCAGAGGGCTGGATTAGGTGACTTCGTGGAATTGTTCAAGGCACTCTCAAAGACTGTCTCCACCAAAATTAGTAGCCAATTCCCTAAAACACCTCAGGAAAATTAAATATTCAGTATTGTGGAGCAAATCAAACTTTGACTTGTCATTTTTCAACCAGTTGGCTTCAGAGGACTCTGGTTTTACATGGAAGTATAAGAGGCCACCAGCTTTTCAGTGGAAGTTAAATGTGGAAAAAATATTATGGATCAGAACAAGATGGTAAAAGTTCTGAACCCCTATCTAATGGGAATTAATGAAACACTAGAACACAGACTGAGAGCCTTAGAGGCAGCTAATAATCTTGGAAGCCATGAAGTGTTAGAGGAAGCATCACAGAAGCAGAGACTCTCATCTGCAAATGAAGAGAGGATGTTTCTGGAAGAACCAGAATGCACTTTGGCTTCTTTGGTTTATCATCAGGAATTTAAATTCCTGCTTCTCTTTGTGGTTCTTCTACCTTAACTTCAACAATCACCCAGATGCTCCTTCATAAAATGGCAAAGGCATAAATGAATGACAGCCCCCCATGAAGGTGAGGGTACAGTGAGGTGAGCGCTCTTGCCCTTGGAGGGGCAGGGGCAGCATAAACTGGCTCAGCCTCTCTGGAAGGCAAGTTGGTACTGCATCAACAGTTTAAAAACATTCATCTCCTTTGATCTCATAATTGCACTTCTAGGAAACTATCATAAGGAAATCAGAGATGCCTATCAAAGCATTATTTATGATAATGAAAAATTCAAAACTTTAATATCTAACATTGGCAGATTGGTTAAATAAATGATGATCCACATGATGGAATATTATACAGTCATTAAAAAACACGTTCAAGGAACACATATTAATAAAAATATCAGCAACAAAGAAAAGAGCTAAAGATGTAACATTAGGCATTATATATATGGCATGTCTCCACATTTATAGATTTCAATACATCTATCTATGTAAGCATTAAGCATGAGTAAAAGACACATACCAAAACTCAAATAGCAGTTGTCTCTGGAAGGTGAAATGAAAGGTAATTTGAATGTTTGTCTATATGCTTTGTAAAAATTATTCATTTAAAAATACTAAAATTACAAAGCCATCTAATAATATGTCCTTTTTATCATGCACTCAGTTGGTATATAAATAAGAATTCATTTAATTGCATAATTTGTAATTATACCATTATATGATTTATAACATAATCAGTCCAAACATTTTTTTATCTATTAACTTCATAACTTTCAGCATCATGAAGCTCAGAGAATATTAAAATGCTGGGAACAACTATTATAAGGATTGCAGTACAGCACTCACAGGACATGCCTTTAAAAGACACCTTCATGTTTCCTACCACAGTAGTAATCTCAGCTTGTATAAAGTTCCCTGTAGACTCATAGGAGGCACGAGTGCAATATGTGAAGCCCCAAATCATTTATAAGTCTCAAATACCCCAAATTGCATATTTTCCTTAAAGGTTTTATTTACTTACTTTACAGAATGATGGAATCTGTCTCTGATTCTCAGAATGTCTGAAGCCAGTTAGGCAATCAAGTTTGCACTGGGTTCAGGACAGACATAATCAAGGTTCAGTGTCTTTGGGTCTCCTGTTGTTTTTCTTAATCACAGAGAAACTATCAACATATACATACTGGGTACTATTTAAATTTTGAAAAATAAAAATTCAAGGCACAGAAGAGAAAATGTTTTGACATTTAACTAAACTTTTTCACCAAGACTTTTCAAAAGAATGGTTGAAAATGTTTTCCACTGAAGTAAAGAGCAGAAATTCCAGCTGTAAGTAGAAAACTTATCATAAGGGGCAACCATCATCCTTCTGAAGGATAGCATAATTACAGCAAAAACGGAGACCCAGAAAGAGAAGCACAACAAGCTGCCTAGTCAGCTGGAGATACGGGGATCAATATATTGTTTACCTAACATTTCCCAATCATTATTAACACAACTGCATTTATGTGGGCTTCTGGGAAGTGAAGAAAAATAATATAGATTTCTCTCTACTGGAGAATAAATAAAATAAATTTTAAAACTACTCATCAAAGGATTTATGGATTGTTTGTTTGTTTTAACCTTTTCAAAGCCATGAGGAAGAAAAAAGAGCACCAAGAACAGAGAAGCCTAGGCTCGCATCTTTGGCCTGTGGCTTACCTGTCACTTTAGGCTAGTGACTTAACCCCCCTGAACCAGTGGACCCTTGCCTGTGTGTGGCTGCTCTCAGAGGGTGTTGAAAAGCTAAATCGCCGTAACACATAGCTGGAAAAATAATAGGTGCTTGGTATCTTTTGAGTTTTCCTCCCCTTAAAGTAAACACACAAAAACAAACTGGATCTGCTCATATCATCTTTAAGAAACACTGCACCTCCTCTGCGCTCAACCCACATGAACAGATGACCTGCAGTAATGTCACCAAATTTAATTTCTCTTTTTGTGTTTTTGTGTTTGCTTTTTCCCTGAATCACACACACACACACACACACACACAAAGACCCTTGTTCATCATGCTAATGAAAACAGGATATAATGTGGACCGTGGGAGATTTCACCATGTCCAGTACACACAGGCAAGGGAGAATGTATGTGTGCTCAATGTATGTGTGTGCATGTGGTATGATTACCAAGTGCTGAGGATGACACAGACCTTCCTGAATGGCTTAGGAAGCTGACTTGCATCTTACAACCACATGTCATTTATGTGCACAACAGTTCCTTCCTTTCTTCATTCAGCTTTTGCAGTGCCAGTGCAATACGGTACGTATGAACACACACATACACACACACACACGAGCAACCCTACCACTGCTGGCCTGAATTGGCTTTTTAAATTTGTGGAAGATGAGATGCCATGCTACTCTGTCAAGTGTGAGGGGAGGTAACTTGGAAGACAGAGGGAAGTAGAGGCTTCCAGAATAAAAGATCCTGGCACCCTCCTTTTCCTTCCTCTTCCACAGACCAGACAAGCCATTCAAATTTTGAGTCAGACAGGCCTTGAATGGGCAGGGTCAACTACTTGGAGAGAGTGCAGATTCTGGAATGGAACTTGAATCCAGATCCCTGAAAGTTATTCAGTCTTTCAAAGCCCCTGTGTCCTTAGTAGGGTGTTGTGAGGATCAAAGGAAATAATGCACGTAGGGTGGCTAGCACAGTGCCTGGCACAAAATGGCCATGAAATGTTACTGCTAGATGAAGTAAAAGTAAAAATTAGAGCCTGGCCCCGAGCTAAATGCTTTATATACACAACTGTACTCATAACAAGTCTACAGGGTGGACGCAAGTACCACCCCATTTTACAGAAAAGGAAACAGACTCATGAGACTCATTAGCCTGAGATTCAGTAAGAAGGTGGCAGAGCGGGGATGGGACCCGGGAAGGCTGGCTCCACAGCCTGGGCCGTTAATGGTGATTCTATATTTTTCAATCTATTAGGTTATTTTATAATCACTATGTATTTATATAAGCTATATTTGATACAGTTTTATATATCTATGTTAAAATCTATTTACTTTATGAGAAAGAAAAACTGACACTTAGTGTTTACCTTGAGAAATGATGCAACCAGTTTTTGCTTGGCCCCAAGGAAGGTGTCTGGGTAGGTGCATACTGCTCACCCAGCTCCCAACCCTCATGCTTCTCCTCTGCCCAAGAGAAGATGAGAGAGCAAGGGATTTGCTGGAGGGAACTTGGAGGCAGCAGCTGGTCAGAGGCCATGCTCCCAGGGCACAGAGAGCGTGAGCAGAGAGCACAGCCCACGGGCACCAAGGAGTTGAGGACATGCCTGGGACATGACACAGACATGCTTGCTGCAGTGCCCCGTGCTTAGGAGCCATTGCCCAGGTGCTGCCGTCCCTCTCCCAGAGCAGCCCTGGCTAACCCAGGGCAGGCCAGGGCTGGAACATCCAAAACCCAGGGCCACAGGTTCTCGCTGCACGCTGACATGCACATGCACACACACACACATACCACACACCGCATACAAACATTCACCGCACACTCATGCACACACCACACACACTCACTACACACCCACGCACACACCACACTCATGCACACACACCACACACACATACACACACCACACACACACAACACATACACACACCACACATCGCACACACACCACGCACACACAAACACATACACACATACCACAGACCACACACTCATGCACACACCACATGCATGCAGGCACACCACACACTCATGTGCACACACATGCCACACATTCACACACAAACTCCCTCATACACACACCCACACAAGCAGTTGCACAAGAAAGAGTAAGGCAGGAGAAAAACTAGATCCATCCCCCTAAAAGGTTTTAATAAAAGGGGCAACACATACAAAAAGGCAAACAAACACTAGAACTTTTTTCCCTTTAGCGATGCTGTTAAAAACAATCACACATCTCATCACTATCATTAGCCATTCTTGGTTGGAGCACATGTATACAACAGACCAACTCTCACTCCAAAAAGCAGAAAATATCCCAGAAGTGGGACACTTAATCAAAGTACAATAAATACCTACTGTGTGCTGACTATGTAAGATGATATCAACATGATACCAAAAATCTGCCAAATACCCAGACATTGTCCAAATATGCAGAGTCATGCTTCATTTTTACTCAGCTATCTATGCACTGGATGGACATTTTCCTCTGCCCCACAGTAGGATTTGGTCAAATAGATGGACTGACTGAATGTGCATGATGCTACTGGATTCTTTAAAAAAAAAAGGACAGAGAGAAACCTGGTTTTCCATCCACTGCCCACACCACTAATGATAAATAAATATCTGAGTAAACATTCCCATGGGGTCTGACAGTACCAAATGCCATACTGATACTGTTCTTGCTTTTTGTCAATACCAGCAAAGGGAAGGTGACATTGGGCACAAAGAAAATGATCTTTCAACTAAATAAAGAGTGTACTTCAATTGGAAAAAAAAAGAAAATGATCTTTGATCTACTGCCTTGCGAAGCTTCACCACTTACCATCTGTGTGACTTCAGGTGAGTTGCTGTAAATCCTTGAGGCTTGGTTTCCTCCTTGGTAAATGGAGATAATAATTGTACCCAAAGTTGTAAAGAGTTAATGAGATACACATATAAGGTGCCCTGCACACTGCCTGGCCCATATAAGCACCCCATGCAGAGATTACCAGGAATCTACCCAACGGAAGGCACATGCCAGGTATTGAAGGGGGAACCCAGCCGAACCCAATGGCGATCCTCCCCACACGTAACAGGTTCTGATCCACAACGGGAATGGAATCTGGCCAATCACTCCTGCTCCACAAATCCTTCAAGCACATTTCCACCCCAGCTTCTACGACTAGGCATGGCTTCCTCTTCTGGACTGGAAACTTCCTCAAGGGCTGGAATTTTGTCTTAGGGTTTTTAATCTTGGTCTTCCATTTCCCCCATTGTGCACCATAATATCACAAACAGAGCACCTGCTAGATAAATGTTTGTGGAATGGGTAAATGAATAAAATAGAGAACAGGAAGTGCCACCAAACAGGCACTACAACAGTGCTACAGAAATTCATAGTAAGGAGAGACCACTTTCTACCTGGTTGTACTGTAGTAGCGGTGGGGGGATCAGAGAACGCATCATGGAGAAGCAAACCTGACAGCTTGGCCTTAGAGAAGAGGCTGGAGTAATGAGACTGATGGGAAGATCATTCCAGCCCCTCTGTGTCCAAAACTCACACCTCCTCTGTCCCAACGGCACAGAAGTGCAGGAGCATGAATATCAGGGTTGCATGGGGTTGGTGGGTGTGGAGACTCATTGAACTCAAACTCATTTTTCTCTAAAGTGCCCAGAGTCTTATCATATGGGGTTCACATCATACCTGCATTTCTAAAAGATTTTTATTTTCCACCGGACCTGGTTTAGCATCATTGAGAAAGTCTCCCACATAAAAGATTAATAAATAATATGGTTAGGAAGTCTAGGATTTATTCTGGGCCCTTCAGTACCCCTGAAAGAAATAGGCAAATTGGATAGAAATCAAAGGAGGGATGCCATGAGGATTAAAGAGAACGGCCACAGGAGCTACTTATAAGGATTCCCGCAGCACCAGCCAGGAATAAGCAGAGCTCAGGGCTGACAAAGCAGGAGGATCAAATACTCTCCCTGAGCAAGGGTGTGGGCACACCGATGAAGGCAGAGAACAGCTTGGGTCACGCAAAGGGGTAGAGCCGAGAGGAATGGGATGTAATTACAGAAAGGAAACCTTGGGCTGAATATCAGGGCAACCTTCTTAAGCACAGGCTCAATTTGAGGGGGGGTGGCTTCTGACGGGAGGTGGTGGAAGCCCCATCGCTTGCGGTGCATAAAGCCACTGGACAAAGAGCTGAGAAAGACAGTGTGAGGAACAATCTGCCCGCACAGGGGGTGGGACAGGTGACCTCACAGGGCTGCACAGCTCCACACTTAAATGACACGTCAAGATGTATTTCATCAGGCACCCACTGGTGAAAGCCTAAAGCATTGTCCCCCCACACCCACCCCCTTGGCCATTGTGCTGCCTCAATACGCCACTTAAGAAACATTCCCATTCACTTCAAGAGACCCTCCACGGCTCCTTGCTGCCAGCAAGAGCCATGAGAATAATATCTCACTGTGGACTCGGCATGTTGACACTTTAAGGCAAAACAGCTTTGAAAGAGGAATTTTAACTCTGGTCCCAGTGCCTTAGTCCTTGCTCCGGGAACCAAGATACTTCTGTTTTGTGTGAGACCTTTTCCAATGCAAAAGAAACTCTTTATTCCTATTCCATAGGAAACTATGGCATCCTCAACAGCCATATTAAATTGTGATATTTTAATATACTTTCCAAATTGATCAAATGGCTCCCTTTTGCTTCCAGAGGCAAGTCTAATATTTCTAACATAGACTTTAGTGCCTGCAATGACCTCTGCCAGCTCACCTTTCACCTCTGCACCCCTCCCTTCCCCCTCACGTGCCTTTTAGGGTTTCCCAAACAGCCTGTGTGCCCTCCTCCTCTAGGACTTGTCCTTGCTGTTCGCTCGGTCCCAAACACTCTTGTGCTCTCCCCATCTTCATTACTGTACCCATATGTGTAAGCCATAAAAAAACACCAGAGTTTAGAGTGGATTAAACAACAGAAACTTATTTTTCACACTTCTGGAAGCTGAGAAATCCAAGATCAGAGTGCCAGCACAGTGGGGTTCTGGTGAGAGGCCTCTTCTGGCTTGCAGCCTGGCTGGCTGCCATTTTACTAATCCCCACATGGCGGGGAGCTCTCACTTCATCTCTCCTCCTCTTTTACAGGGCACTAATCCCATCATCACGGGGCTCACCCTCATGGCCTCCTCTGAACCTAATCACCTCCTACAAGCTCCACCACCTAACATTGGGGATGAGGATCTCAACATATGAATTTTGGAGGGTGTTTCCTTATGCAATACACAAGTCAAGAAACAGCACACCGAATGGGGGGCCATAGGCACTTTGTGCTGCTCACAGACTCAGTGCACAGGCAGGACACACAGTTCAGCTGGGGTGGGTGAGGGGAATTGGAAAGATTTTCTAGAAGAGGCTGGGAGAAGATGAGAAGTGGAGATAACACCCAGAGAGTGAGTACACCAGGTGGAGAGACCAGAAGAAGCTGAAAATCTCCAGCATGTTCAGCTCCATAATAGAATCAAATTGAAATTCAAGTGTAGGGAAGCTATTTCGATCACAAAGTATCTTGAATATATAGCTTATATTTTATTAGATATACAAGGGAGTGACACAATCAGACTTTGTTCTGTGTTTTGATTTGGTAAGAAGTGGACATTTGCACTGTAATTTGTAAGAAAACCTATAGTCTTCTATTTTTCAGGTGGCCAACCAGTGAGGGGTCAGTAATTGTGGTCGTCAATGATGTCCTCTCTCCTGGCTGGGGAGAAGCTATAAAGTGTCTCTCTGTCTCAGAAACTGTCCAACAAACTAACATCACGGAAATCCATCCTTCTTAGACCTGCGGAGTCCAGGATCCTGTACAGGAATGCAACAAGCAATTGTACAAAAGCTCTGGATTATGGAGTCAGAATATCCTAATTTGGCATTCTGGAAGAGTCCCAGGCAATACCTGGTGTGCCCTCTTAACACTCTCCTCATTAAGGACTTTGCCCAAGGGCTTCTTCAGTCCCCTTCCAACTTCCAGCCCTCGGGCCTCATTTCCCTGATGGGCAGCCACAGCACCTGGCCTCACCCCAGGGCATTCTGGGAGCAGTTCCCTTGCACCCACTTCTATTTAGCATCATTGTCAGTGGCAGCCTTTGCTGGTGACAGAACCACAAAGCACCCAACCTAATGGTGGTGTAGCAAAGGTACCTGCAATCTGCTTTACCTGGGAGAGGACAGGATGACCTGGAGATTGTACCCAGGATGTTTACTCAGCCCACACCCCTACTGAAGCCAAGGAGAGGATCTGCCAAGGAACAGGAGGTCCCACATCAGAGGCGGATGAGTCAAGGGAGGAGCAATGATGACAGCAGCATCTACTGCCATTTGCACAACTACAGGATTCTAGGCCATTTTCGTGCATTTCCCCTGTAATCCTCTGAAGCTCAAGTGTTATTAGCCCAATGTGAAAGACTAGGAAACAAAAGCTTAGAGGGGTAAAATGGCTTCCCCAAGGCCAGACAGCTGGCAAGTGGTAGAACTGGGATTTGAAACTAGGTTGGTCTGACTCCGGAGCCCAAGATCTCAACCAATTTATTAGGCTATTTGGTTTTTGTATTTCTTGGAACATTGTTGGGGAGACAAAGACAACAGGCTGTTTATTAACTGGGCACCCTTACTCCAGCCTTATATAAAAGTAGATGAAACAGGCTCTTTCCACACAGCTAGTCTGTTGCCCCCTCACTGGCCAAATGGGGGATGGACTACAAAAAGAAGTGAATCCCCAACCACGGGTACTTCCCTGTTGACTAACCCCGGTGTGAAACCAGTTCAGATGAAAGGACAGCCTATGGGTGAGTTGAAACCAATTATTATTATAATCATTACCTGTGTAACATTTGAGCAGGAGACAGCTCCTGACAGTTTCTTGTGATAAGTTATGTCTGTCTGACTGAGCAGAGTTTAATTGAAAATGTCAACCACCTTGAATATCATTAGGGTGAAGCTCTAAGCCTCAAGAAAGGACAAAACTGAAAATATTCATCTGTTGCTTCTTATAACTGCCTGAATTGGGGTGGACAGAAAACAAAAATGATGAACTCATGGCACTTGGGGCTTTTTGTGAGCCACTCAAGAACCAAATCCTCAGGCTGGCTCTGAGAGGAGGAGATGCTCATTGTGTTCCAGATGCACACATTCTGGGAAGAATGACAATGTAAGGAGTTAGACTCATGCCATCAAGACTGGACAGGCCACATTGGGAACCTATGCAATTGCTGTGAACCTCTTCTGGAGAAGGACTCCTTGAGGCATTCTTGGCGGTTCTGAGGCAAAGCAGACAATGAAACAGAGCCACCTATAGTCAAAGCCTAATAATATTGTGAGTGTCTAAAAAGGACATTCATTCATCTTGTCTCTCTGTCCTCTTCCTCCAGATACACACATACACACATTGTGTACACTCACACACCCTTGTGCACACATACATCGTCAGGGGTGTGCATTGAATTATCCAAATTCAGATGCTCCTCTCAAGGATCCAAAGACATGCTGAGAGTCTGGGAGCTTTGTTTTAATTGCAAGCAGTTTCCAGCTGACAGTTCTTCACTACTTTTTTAGTTAACAAAAAGCATGTGCATCTTATAAATATGGAATATCCTTTTTACTACCAATATTGAAAACAAAAATGGAAGAAGTGTGTAAAAATTCAGATTTTAACACACAGATCACTTAGAAGATTGCTCTAAAAAACTGTGCTCTATAGAATAGTATATATCTGTGCTTGTATATAAAATGCTTTCTTACCACTGTGAAGCAGTGTCCTTAGATATCATCAACTTTAGCACTGTGTCCCTGTACTCATGAAACTCTTCTCTGGTAATATACAAGGTACATCACACATACAGTCAGGAACCAGTTGTCAAGGACTCTGGCTTTGGAATCGGACCACTTGCGTTCAAATCCTGGTGGTACCACTGACTAGTCGCGTAACACTGGTCAAGTTACTTTACCTCTTTAAGCCTCAGTAACTTCACTTATAAAGTGAGGATAACAGCAATACCTAGAACCCCACAGGGAAAAAGCACGTAGCAGTGTTGGACACAATGGTAAGCACTCAATAAATGAGAGTCTTTATTAAGCTTCAGTAGGCACTAGGATTGCATAAGTAGTAATGGGTTGCCAGTTATCACATCAAAGAAACGAGGAACCAGTGAAGGGTTTTGAAGGAGGAGTGGTATGATAAAGAGACCATGTAAATGGTCTCTGCAATGACCCCAAGCTGGCCCCGTGCACTCTGAATGAGAAGGGAGAAATCACAGAGGCAGGGATGAGCCTGTGCCCAGTATTTTTGAGGAAGAGGGAAGGAGAGGAGAAAGAGGAGAAGGAAAGAAGAGAAGAAAAAAAGAGAGGAGAGGCAGGGAGGAAACAAGGAAGAAGGAAGGAAGCAGGGAGGGGAGGGAGAGAAGGAAGGAGGGAGGGAAAGAAAGACGGTTTGGCTTTTTTTCCAGAAGGACAAAGAGTGGCCAGAATGACACACAGACCAGTCACCGTTCTATCTAGACAGGCTTTAGGGATCTTTCAGGGCCGACCTCCAGAGTCCAGAAGTTTCCTGACATCCACTCACTCAATTCATCCAGCAAGACCTTATTGGGTGCGCACCATGTACAAGGCACCATGCTAGGCTCTGGGAACACAGAAATGAAGGGAGACAACAAAACCGCTCTTTTTGGAGCCTACAGTCTTACTGTATAGACACTGTAAGACAGTTCACGACAGAAGTCAGTCAGTGATCGGCTTGTGCCACGTGTTCTAAGAGGCACCCCTGATCTCATGCAAATCCCTATAGGAAGATTCTAAACAGAAGAGGTCCCTTACAGAACCTGAACACAAGACCCTCTACCTGACTTTCATAGTCAGTCTGGCTGTCGGAATCATGGCGGGAAAACTGAGTGGATTTTTTGTTCAAGGCTGTGCTCACGCCTGTTCTAAGTAGTAGCCTGTATGCCTGGGAAACCTGAGCCAGCCCTGGAATCTCAGTTGAAATGGGAAACAGAAAGGGAAGGCAGAAGAGAGCCCAGAAGAGTGCCCAGAAGAGTGCCCCCTTGAGGGGAACGCTGGAATGTTCTACACAGACAACTGCGTCATGACCCGTCAAGTCCCTTAGAATCGCTTCCCTCGGGATCTGTAGAAAATAAGGAAGTTAGGCAAAACCTGCCATGGAAAACACCTGACAGCCACTCTCTCCTCTCTCTCTTGCCTGGGGAAAGACAGTACTGCTTTGTCTGGCGTTCTTTTCTTCTTATCCTCCTCCACAAAGCGCTCCAGGCAGCCACTAGTGGTGGATTTGGGTAAGCAGGAGAGACAAAGCTTATTTTAAATTTGTCAGTTATTAAGGTCCTTTCTAATCTACACCACGACGATCTACAGCTCTAGAGTTTGGGTCCTAAGTAGAAGGATTACAGCCAACAGAAATTGTGAAGGATGGGCTCTCATGTCAGAGCAAGGCTAAACATGAAAGAGTCGGGATGAGAATGATGTCCTTCATATGGAGAAATGGGGGGTGAACAGTAGAAATGCTGAGCAGCTTGTTTTAAAAGTCCCCCACTGTATGCACATAGCACTGTATGCGAAGGCATCCTTACTCCATTCAAATCCACTTTGGCCTATAAAGCACTAGGTCTCTCCATATTTTTCCCTGAAACTACAACATGAAAAATATTAGCGTATACTGAAGAACTTGTAATGATCCTTAAGAGAAATAAATCTTTCATTCCTAGAGGATGGGTGTACTTCCTAAGAACTTCTCAGGAGCCAAAAGTGACAGAATGCCATGGGGAACAGACATCCCAATTTTTCCTGTGCTGGGGGTTCCGGCATGTGGGGTGCTATCAAAATTTCACCAACATTCTTCCAGGGTGAAACCTTATTCCTTTCTTTGCTCAGGGTGATCTGGGTTCTTCTCACCCAACTGCTTGTCTCTGTGATGTCAGGGGAGGCCTGAGGGCAGATCTGCATAGCCAAAGGAGGGGAAGCCTGTTATGACAAGACAGAAATAGAACAACAAAGTGCCCCATGGAGGACTGTACATTGGAATGCTAAAAAAAAAAAAAAAAGGATGCCACTGGAGCAGAAGCATTACACAAGTATGCTGAATAAGGGTCAAAACTGCTTAAAATGGCTCTCAAAAATATAAGTCTTTCTGAGATTGCTTCTTGGGTGTATTATTTTTATCTATTCCACAGGGTTTATACATGGCCTAGAATCTCAGCTCGAAAGGGAAGAGCAAATTTTGCTCTACCTGTTACCTCTCCGTATTCATCAACAGTCATCAGAAATCTGGATGTGGACACCCCTGACACAAGGAAAGCACAATCAGAGCCTGAGAGGAGGCCAATTGGGGCTCCTCCAGAGCCAGATGGACCCTACCTGGTTTCCTTCAAACTCAAGCCCTGCTCACAGCTGCACATTTGACTGACATGTGGCATTCTTGTCTTCATGGACAGAGAAGCCAGGTTCTTGATGGTTATCGACATCAGAAAATGTCATGTCTGAATATGCTTCAGCTGGACCTTCCTCCCTCACTTCAGTTCCTGCCTCCTGACCCTCAGTTTATTTTAATTATACAATGAAAACTCTCAAGTATGGAATGGCTGCCTGCTGTATCACACAAGCCCTTAATTGTACTCTGGAGTTGGATCGTGGCATTTTATCCCCCTGCAATGGTAAAAGGCACATTTGCCAAAGGAGTAGGTCATGGAATATTTTCTGGAAATGCCAATGTATTTCAAGGCCCCTCTTCTTTAATGCTAGATATTTGTGATTTCATCTGTGTATATAGGAGAATAGTTAACTTACATCTCCTTCCTTATACCTTTTCCTACTCTCCTTATAATCCTATGCAATTCTCCAATTTATTGATGAATATTAATTTCCTAATTCATGATAACTTGTCTCTTATTAATGCACAAAAGTTTCTGAACAGACTTAATTTTTATATTATCAGAGTTCCTATTCCATGATGGTGTGCCCATTTATAATTCTTTTTACTCTTAACATTTTCATCAGGAAAAAGACAGATCACAATAAAGAAACTGTGTTCACTGTTTTCCCCAAAGAGGGCACCTCAACAAGTTAAGATGACTTTACAGGAGACAAAAAAGGGACCCATGCTCAATCTAGACAAGGCTGGTCAACCTGGGACTTTGGTTCAGATGTCTGTATATGCCTCTCTCAACAAATACAGGACTTCTCCCATTGTACGTTTTCAGTAAATGTTCACTGCATGAGTCTTGTGAACCATTAACATGCTCTAACTCAAATGCACCCTATCCATATCTAACCAGGGATCTCCACACTCCAGTTGTCACATGTGGAGGACTGAGTGCCTAATTCACACTAAGAACAAATTCTCTTCTGGTAACCACCATTCCCTAGCTCAATCCAAACCTCCAGGAAGAAGGGTTCATGTGTTTACATGGTTTACAAGTCATGCTCCCACAGCATTATTTTTCACTTGACAGATTAATGTTGTATCACTTTTAAGCAATTCCCAGTAGTGTATGGTGGTGCCTGTTCACAGATGTTTCCCTAATGCTGCTAAGCAAAATGAAAGGTTTCAGGCTAGCTTCCATAGAGGCAGTGAGCTAAGGAGAAACGGATTACCAATGCTCTTCTCCTTCCTGGCCCAAAGGTTTCTAATTAACACTCAAAAAACTGGCTTCTTTTGGCATTCCAGCCTACTTCCTTTAGATGTTATTCACTTCAGGACTGGGGAAGAAGCAAGGTTTTCTGTAACAATCCCATTCATTAATCCTTAGTGAATACACTCAAGAAAAGATACTCAGGGTAGGTTAAAAGGCCTAGAGTCAGTAGCCAATGAAGAATAGTAATCTGTGCTCCATACTGTCATTTCCCAGCAAAACTCAGTCCAGCCAAATGTCCTACTACAAAGTCCAATACTTTCCATTGACATCTGCTGCAGTCCAGCCTTTACAGAACTGAACAGCAGCGGACTCACATGAAAAGTGCCCAGCCCACTGTCTTGCAAAGAGGAGATGCTTAATGAAAGTTACTTTGAGATCTAAAAAGAAACACAAGATATCTTAAGAAATCCAGATGTTGGTGAAATTGGCATTGATCTGAGGCCCATGCAGAAAGCAACAGAGGTATTTCCCCAGTGGCCTGGCGGACAGCCTTCAGGTGTCACATATTTGAATCTGAAAAAGGAAAGGCTACAAATGAGTGATACGAACCATCTGAAATCTCAACATTGTTGAATACTAGGGGAGTGGGTAGAGTTCATTTGGTGGCATTTGTCGGAAAATCAGCCTGCCCTGGCCACTCGAGCCCCAAGTTACTCCCACCTCGAGTCCCCCTAGCCCGAGGTAGAGACCAGGCAGATGTGATATCCAACTGGGGAGAGCAAGACCACAGTACCCAGCTCTACCCAACTGTTGCAGTGTGCACATCGAAGCCCCAGGTTACTAGCCCTCTGACTTTTTAAAAGATGGAAATTTGGCTTTTTATATAAATCTCTCAATTTTTAAAATACTTGTTCAAACTTAAGAGAAAAATGTAAGCCAAGCAAAACATATCTGAGTGTGGGCTAGACTCATGGCAGGGCTTGCCATTTTGCAATCCCTGAATTCTTTGATTCTTGTGGCACTGAATCATGCACTGCTTTTGCATTATTTCACTTTTCACTAAGTAGCCTGTGACTTCCCAAATCGACTATAAACACTTTTGACCCTGACACACTTCTGGCTGGGTAGGCCTGTGATACCATGCATTTACTAAACAGGGACTCTGTTATATATTGCCAGACTGAACAATGACTACAAGCAAATGTACCATTTCCCAAAAGAGAATGCAAAGGCAGAAGAGGGAACTGCCATCAACTTGAGTGAATGCTCCTGCTTCTCCACTCCATTCTTTTTTTCTCTCTGGCAGGTGCATGTTCACAATGGTGATTTCTCATTTAATTGCTAAGTATTTCTACCGCAGAGTAAAATCCATCATGGGCCAGACATGGGAGTATGCTAATTCCCCATCTCTCTGATAATGCACAGATTCAGTGGGGTCTTCTTCCCGCCAATGTGCGTTCATAAATGCCATTAATAGTAATGGGACTTAAATGCAAAATATGAGGAGTAAGGAGGCCCTAGTGCATGAAATATATTCTCAACCACAAGGACAAGCTGCCACACAGCTCACTGCCTTGTACTAAATTAGGGGCTGACGATTCTCTGATTGGGACCAAGATGGTGATAATAACAAATAAAAAGAAAAAAAGTCAGTCCCTGTTGCCCGCTTATCCACTACCAAGACTAGCCCTGACTTACAGGTCAGAGACAATGAGGAGCTTTGAAGCTTGGAAACAGAGACAGGGTGCAGAAAGATGCAAACTCCAGCCTTGCAGGGGAATTAATGAAACACAACTAAGCTGGCTCAGCGCGGCTGCCCTCCAGTCAACCCACCCACTAAAAGACACTGTTAAAAACCCGCCCGCTTTTATTAGCAGAAACAAACGGAGTCGACTACCCAGCACTCAGGAGTTTTTCATCCTGAAAGTCCAGGATGGCTTTGGCATAATAAAGGTCATATCTCCTAACCACGGTAATGTTCACAGAGCAACCTGAGCTCCAGGCAAGGGCTGGGCGGGCTTCTCAGTATTCCCCCTGTAGAAGGTGTTGCCGATTAAACTATCCCATTTCAAAGGGCTCCTTACAGTAAATAGGAAAGAAAGGAAAAAAGAGATCCAGGGCCTTTTGTTAGTCAAAAAGCTAGGGAAAGGCGATAATTAACCCATTTTTGTAGAGAAATCATTTGGACAAAAGTCAAGGGATTTACCACCCTGTCAATTGTTAAGTCTCGATAAGGACATTATATTCCACTGCACAAAGGGTGACCGAGGCAGTGAATGGAAAGTAGGCCACTACTACTACTTCACCTCACATCTGAAAAAGGACTTTTTTTGTCCTGATACCGTGATGGACTAAAGGATTTTTCTTGCGCCTTGCACTGAAAACATAACTTCAGAGCCTGGCTTTTGCATTTTGTTAAATATTCAAAGGTATTGTGCAATTAGCATGTCATTAATGAATAATTAATTACCGCTAAAGCAGCCTTCAGATTTTTGCAGCTAAATTATTTAAACAGCAAACATAACAATACAATGCAGTGCTCTCCTTCAGTGTTTTGTTATTGCATTATTTGAAAGGAACAGCAATATTACTTTTCATTAGTTGCAGGAATTACGTGCAACCAAAGCTGTTTTCATTTTTTTCTTACCTAAAAGTTGCTTCATGTGCCCTAAAAGGGACAATTAATTCAATTCAGATTAGATTTCCTACAAATTAATTAGCTGCAAATATCTGAAAACTGGCTAGGGATATAAGGCTTAGATATCTGAACTTAAAAGAAAAAAGTAAGGCTATTTAAACCCATCCTTTAAAAGGACCCCTACACAAAAATACCCCTTTCCAGATATTTGGTTACCACTTCTGAAAGAGGAAACCTGTTTAAAATCCTTTTGTTTTATTTCTTAAGCAAGAGAGTATTACAAAGTTACCCCTAGCAAATAGGCAAGAGTTAAGGAGAAAGTAGTATGTGCTACTTACAGACATACATCACTGGGAAGACGTGACTTTATATTTATAAGCTGCACATCTGGGATCAGTTGACTTATCCATCTGCTAACTACACCAGTAAACAGTATGTCTGGGACCGTCAAATCCTTGCATCCATCACAAATTCCTGCTTTAATTGTGTGTTTACGTGGCAAACCTCTGCTTAAGTATATTTTAAGACTGTTTTAAGCAGTTGTAATTGCTCCTTTCTTCTTTATATTAACTCCAACACATTTTATTTACCATTATGACAGACCATGATTTTGCAAGCCTCATAGATAAATAAATGCCAGAGATCATCTTGCCTGGGAAGAGACAGAAGGCTTGTCTGGTCTGAAGAGCACAGGCCTCTTTCACAAAAGTCAGTGCCTTGAATCACAAGTTCAAATCTGGTACAGACAGTTTAACGCTCTGTTCTCCTGAACGCAGAAAGTGGACAATTATACACAGCCTTTTTGAGGAAAGGGGCAGAGGGAGAGAGAGAGGAAGATTTGAAAAGGGACAAATCACAGTTTGCAAAGATAAGAGGCTGCCCACTAGCTTCCTTCTTTTTCCTGAATTCATCTGCTACCATAATGCATACCAGAATTCCACCTTAGCTTGGGAGTTATGGGATGAGATTTCCAAGGCAGTGGGGGACTGCATGAATCTGTGGCAGAGGGTTAGAGGCATTGAGGAGCCCAAAAGTCAAAGAGAAGTGTTACCTGTGGCCTTGCTGGATTTTTAACCCATGCTTCTATAACTGAGTCTCATAAGCAAACTGAAAGCACAGGCTTTAAAAAAAAAGAAAAGAAAAAAAAAGCTGCCTTCCATAATTAGGGAAAAAAATATGCACAATGCTCTGTACAAAAAGGGGGATTTTACTGTATTTTTCCCAACCTGCCCTTTAGATTTATGTGTATGGCAGAATGTCAAACTTCACACAACCTTGTTAAACCACTTCTCGGGTTTGGGGAACTGAAAGTCTTATGTGCCTAGGTATTATTGTGCTGATGCAAATAGTTAAATTTTTACGCCATTAACCATCACTTTCTCAGGGTGTCCGCACACAGCTTGCAAGTTTCCAGTTTCTCGGTAAATGTTTAGATTGATTCACAGGGGTGACAAGCTGAAGATCCACCCAAAATCTAGAGTCCCTCTGGCACAATGTAGTGAGATGACAGGAAGGCGGTCAACAGTTTAGCTAGGCCAAGGAAGCTGTGGCTTGTCAAAGACATTAAAATCCAAATTGGCCAGCAATGGTGCCAGTGTGCTCAGAAGGCTTGCAAACACATAATCCAGACAAACTGAATTAAATTGCAACCATTTTATAATTATTTGCTTTTGAAAGTCGTGCCATGACAACAAACATGTTATCCATTTGCAATGAATTGTTCGTAAGGATGCCCCTACTTAATAACACCTCTGTAGGCAACAGAAGCACCTCTTGGTATAATTCCCTACCTACCTAAGGAGGGGATGAGCAGTGGGGACGGATTCCAGGAAGCTTAACTTTTCTGTCAACTTTGTAGAATTTGGTAGCGGTGTGGGAGGTGGGGGGTCCCATGGCCGCCCTGACCTCATATGCCCGAGGTGCTAAAATCAGAAGCATATTCCTTCTAGATGCTGTCTTTGAAGACAAATACTCATGAGAAGGTAAAAATAGTAGGACCAAAGCATTAATGTTTCATGTGAATTTATTTCTTGTATTCTGTTTTCTAGGACTTTAGGAGACTAGGGATGTTAGAGCCCTGAGTATATGTGGAAAGGAAACTAAAATAAAGTGGAAAGAATCTTGAAATTTGACATGGAATATTATATGCCAAGCACATTTTCTTCCCTGCTATTCTCAGGGGAGAATAAAAATGTACAGAGTAACTACAGAGCAGATTTAAGCAACAAGCCTAAGGCCTTACAGCTAGTAAGTTGCAGAGGCAGGATTCAAACTCAGGACCACCTCAATAGCCTAGGGTCTTAGCTCTCCGCTTTTCATATCACCAAGAGCCAGATCTCATTCGCTCTCTGTCCAAGAAGCCAGAGTGAAACTTGAAGAGGGACTGCTTTTTAACAAAAAGGAACTGTACATCAAGGTGGATTCCACCTCTTCCCGATCTGTTGTTTTGGAGCATCGGCAGCTCCTGTGAATCCAGGCAGAGTTCTGAGTTCACTGCAATTTAGTTCCCCTACAGGCACACATCATTTTGACCCACAGTGGTCTTTAATTGACTAATGTTTTACACCAGCCTTTTTAAAATAGCCAGGACCAAATTACTGGCTGTTTCTGAAACTCAGGTCAGCCCTCAAAGAGTGTTAGTATTCTGCCATTGAGGACCGTATCAAAACAGCCATGCAAGTTCAACAAGCAACTGAGGCGAAGAGAAGCTGCAAGAACACACTTAGTAATGGCATTAGCAAAGGAAGAATAACAAGTCATAGTGGTTACTCATTCATTCATTCATGAAACAAATATGGATTTGTTACAAGCTCCTGTTTGAATGTGCCAGACCCTGAGGTAAGTTAATAAATGTGGTGTGTGCGTGTGTGTGTGTGTGTGTGTAAGATTCAGAAGCGTGCCCGAGGTCACAAAGATAATAAATGACAAAGCCAAGATCTGCGCCCAGGTGGAACTCTAGCACACACACTCCAACCCACGATACTATCCTGCCAGCACAGTTGCTTCTTTGGAGGGCATGGCCGTTGCATATCACAGGCCTGCCCAGGTCAGATGCTATGCGCAGTTCCTTTCACTGAGCTGCAGCCCAATGGTTGGTCTCCAAATGCTTTGACCAAGTGGAGAATGAGAACATGTACCTCTGAAAGGACATCTGTGCTGTTTAAAGAAAAGAAGTGAGAACAAATTTCAAGAGACTTTTTTCACTACTAGAGTGCAAAACTGGAATTTTAACTGAAGCTTTACCATAGGACTTAAAATGCATACTCCCTCCAGAATTCTGTCCACCACAGCCATTGAGAACTTAGTTCAACTCATGACCTTCGGGTTTTCCAAGTTATTTTCAAGCACCCAAATAATCACTGAGTCATTGAAAGAAAAGATGCTTACTAAAAGAAGGAGGTGCAAAATCTTGTAGAAAGATTCCAAAGGATTTACCAAGAGCAAAGGTTCTAGGTGTTAAGCATGCACCATCACTGACATTCTACTGATTAGCTTCTACTAAATGCTAATACTTCCCCAATAGTGTGTGATCACCTGGGCCAAGCTCTTACATCATTCATTCTGCACAAGCACCCTGTGGGATAGGTATTATTATCCCTGTATTACAGATGAGAAAACCGAGGCTTCCAAAGTATAAATGTGACACAAATAGCCGATCAAACTATAGGAAAAGTATTTACTAAATCTTCTGTAAGATATTACAGCGCTAAGCACGGTGATGGAGGTACAAAAGTATGAGGTAGTGACCCTTTCCATCAAGGGCCAGGAATTCAAACTTCAAAGATCAAGATCCATAAGAGAAGCAAACTGATGAGGCCAATCTAAACAGGAAGTCCCAGGAAGGCAAGAACCAAAGTCTATCTTGTTGCAAGTCGGGTCCCCAGGGCCTGGCACGATATCTAGCTTATTGTGCATGCTGAAAAAACAATTGTTGATAAATGTAGAAAATAACACCAATTGTAGAAATGTAGAAAATAGTGTCAGGCGAGTATCTTAGAATTCCCAGAACATATTATCTCCTGAGCATTTGGTTAATCAGGGTCCCGACTGGCATCTCCCATTTGCAGCCCCCAGATGGGCGGTGCTGCAGTGCAGGCTGAGCCCAGTTTCATGGCATGTGCCTCTTATTTTGAATGGGTTCGGCATCAGGGGCCTAAAAGGCTTAATCGGAAAAAATCTCCATTTCTCTTTGTCCATACTCTGCCATGGATGGTTCCTCTGCCAAACAGTTCATAGTTACCTTAAAGCCAAACAATATTTTTCAAGGGAAGTGACTGGCAAACAGCCATCACTTCTGATGCAGAAAAATACCACATCATTCCCAGGCTTAAATGCCTGCAAGACTCTCAAATGAAGGAGTCTTTACAACCACTCTGATTTTTTTTTTCACTTCCCTTTTGTGGAAATATGTTTTACACAAAGCTTAAAGGAAAAAAGGAAAAATAATAAGAAGGAAAAGCCTAGAAGAAGAAAACCTGCCTTAAATGAAAAATTCCAATCTTCCCTTTGTAAAAATCCTCCAAGCTCCAGTCAGCTGCCCCTCCCCCTTTATCCAGGTCTCTGTGTTTCCTGGCAAAGGGGTTAGAAAGCTGTTGAAAAACATCCTCCTGCTGTATTGAGACTGACATCTGACAGAGCTCCATGGTGTCCTAACTTGGGTGAATTTAAATGACAAGCCTGGCTTTCTAAGCAAGGGCTCCTCTTTTACAATAGAACAGCATGCTTGCTTCAAGGTAGAAGGGGAAAAGAGGAAGAATCAAAGTTTTCTTCAAATCCCCAGTGGTGCCATTGACCTGTCAGAAGGTTGTGACCCACTCCTGTTAATCCATGCAAATCAGATGCCTCCAATTTGTGCTACTGATTGGACTACCACACCTTTAAATTCAGGAAGCCGCTTTAGAGTGAGGTTCCTATCACAGAGTTCAGTTCACCTCTCATTTTTTTCTTCTTCAAAAACATGATGACAGCTGACTTCCTTCCCGCCCAGCCCCTGCTCAGTGAGGGAAGACTGTCTGATGGTTTCCTGATTAGCATCAAGGCAAAAGCAGCGTGTTTTTCATACACGAACGCTATTACCAAAATTGTAGGCCTGTTGCTCTCAGCATCTTCTCCCCACAGACAGGTTAATATACACATCCCACTGGTGTTATTGCTTCGCTAACAGTCACCCAGTCATTTTTATAACATGGGGGTGAGGGGTGGGGGGTAAAGGCCTGGTGTTCCCTGGAACAAGCTTTAGATCCAGATGATGAAAGAATCTTGTAAAATCAGAAACACTGTTTTCAAACCATCCCATTTAAAACTAAACAATGCTCCCCAGGTTTCAATGCCATGTGCTATTTACATTTTAAACAACGAGCAATTTCAAGCAGAAACATTCAGAAATAGGAAATTTAAAGCCTGGTATTTTGGATGCCAACAGTAACCTGCCCCATGTGATTCCCACATCAGTCAGGCTGTCTGAAGTCATTTTGAACTGGTTATTTATACAGTGTAAGTGATGGCTAGAATTCTTGTGAATCAAATCAAGGTAATTCAAAATCCTAGGGAGGGGAGGAGTTATTTAAAAGACTTGAGGAAATATTCATCTTCTGAAACTTGGAAAATTAATATATGAAAGATTCCCTGAATAATATACAAATATGAACAATAAATAACAGTTTGTGAAAAAATGGAAGGGGGCTACAATATTAAAACATACTTCATAGCTACAGAAGTTAAAATTGTGCAGTAAGGGAATCAGACTGGATGGACCAATCGATGTAACAGAATGCGAAGCCATGTGCCTGTGTGTCCTTGGTTCGGGCTGGTATTCAAAATAGCAGAACTGACACCTGCATTGGTCCCAGAGCTCCAGTCTAGGGGTTCACACCCACACTCTCTGATGTGCCAGGAGATAAGGAAGAGTCTGTTCAACATTTTAAAAATGAGGAAATGCTACCAGCTGTGACACATAGATGGATCTTGAAGGTATTACATTAAGTGAAGCAAGACAGAGAAAGACTAATACTGTATGTTCTTACATATATGTGACATCTTAAAAGAAAAAAACTCATATAAAAGAGATCAGACTGGTGGTTACCAGAGGCAGAGGGTGGAAGGGGAATTGGAGGAAGGTGGAAATAGGTGCAAATGTCCAGGTATAAGACAAATAAGTAGCAGGGATGTAATGTACAGCATGATGATGGTAGTTCACACTGCTGCATGGTATACGGGAAAGTTAGAGTAAACCCTAAGAGTTCCCATCACGGGGAGAATTCTTTTTCTTGTTTATCTTCTTTCTTTTCATTTCATTGTATCTGTATGAGAAGATGGCTGTTAACTGAACCTATGGTGGTAATCATTTTACACATATTGTGAATCATCATGCTGTATACCTTAAACATGCACAGTGATGTATGTCAATTACTTCTTGACAAATCAGGGAAAAAAGAAAAAAGAAAGATCTGAATTGAGGGGAAAGGAAGGGCAGGGAGCTCTGGGTAGCAGCTATTCACCAACCATAATGGAGGCATTTTAAGATATTAATTTTAAAAATGATTAATAGGCTTATGTACATAACAATTTTAAATCTCTTAATGTAAAACAAAAATAATTAAAATTGGAGGACAAATATCAAACCAGAGGAAAATATTTAAGACATGTTGCCAAAAAAATATAGGGTCTGGTGATTTTAAAATAAGTTCACAAATTCCTTACAAGGTGCTGCTTCAAGAGATGGGACTTAGTTCCCTAGTTCCCCTTCTCTGAATGGGGTTGGACTCAGCAACCTGTTTCTAACAAACAGAATATGGCAGAAGTATGGCGTGTGACTTCCCAGGCTAGGTCATGAAAGGCATTACATCTTCCTGTTTGCTTTCTCTCGGATCGCTCAGCCTGGGAAAGCCAGGTACCATCACAAGAGGACACACAAGCCCTCGAAGCCCTGGGTAGGAAGACGCTGAGACCTCCTACAATAGCCCTGAGAGTTCGCCAACTTGGAAACAGATCTCCCACAGCCCCAGTTAAGCCTTCAGATGACTATGGCTGTTGCTGAATTCCTGCGAATAAAAAATGTCTATTGTTTTAAACTTAGGTAAAAAACCACGAGAAAAAAAAAGAAAATGAATAGATAAAAAAATAAAATATATAAATGACAAAAAAAACACAAAGAAAAATCCTCAACCTCAGTAATAAGTACAAAATGCAAATTAAAGTAGGAATACTGTATTTCAGTTTACTAAGTTGACAAACATTTTTAAGTAACAGAGGTTTGTTGAGGACACCAGTAAACAGAAATCTCTTAAAATGGTTGTAGAAGTATAAATAGGCATACTCTTCCCAGAGGGAAATTTAGTAATGTGTACTAGAAGGCTTAAGAATATTCATTCTTTAATTCAAAGACATACTTTAAAGAATTTAACCTAAAGGATAATATCAAAGTGCAACCCAAAGATTTTTACACAAGATTGTTCACTCCATTTTAAACATGCACAAAAAACTGAAAACAGGCTAAATACTCCACAACAGGGTCACGGCTAAATAAGTTGTATCCATAGGATATAATGCTGTGCAATTATGTTTAAAATTACGAGACACACTAAAATATTCACAATATATTAAATGAAGAAGGTAAGATACAAAACAGTATAACTCAATTTTATAAATGAATAGTTTTAATAGAGAGAAAATATTCTGAAACTACAGAAAATGTTAAAACAGATTTTTTTTTCAAGTCTTTGGATAAAAAGTGATTTTTGTTTTCTTGTCTGTAATCTCTCAAATTTTCTACAAAGAACATATGCTAGTCCTTTGATTTAAAAATTTATTTTTAAAACTTCAGAGTCATTTTAGGAGCAAGAGATAAATGACATACCATCAACTAAAACTCCTATCTGTGGAGGTCATTTCTATTTAAAAAACAATTTCTTCATCTAAGTTTTGTGAGAGAGAGAAAGGTGACTTTTTAAAGAAGAGATAAAAGTGAAAACCCTAAATCTTAGGAAGTCTTTTTCCAGATAAAACAGGAAAATGCTGATACCTTCTGTATAAACCTGAGTGGTTAGTGGCTCAAATGCTCTAATCTTATTTGCTTATGCCTTGCATCTGTGCCCATGCACAGACCGATTAACCATCTTTCCATACAAACGCTGAAGGTTGCCAGTTGTGACAGGCTTGGACTAATGTTGATGGTAGCATAGAGCTGAGTTTAAGTGATTTGATAAAGCAGGCAGCAGCTTGAGGGGCGGGATGCTTCCAAGTATGTAAACAACGTTATCAACAACCAGTCCATGCCATAAGCATAACCCCTTTCTTGGATGTGCTGAAAACAAAATGGACATCTCAAGTCTACCTGCTTATGAGCCCCAAACCCAACAAAAGACCACACTAAGCTCAGAGCTCCTGATTCAGAAGCCTCCATGACCCAGCCAACAAGCTAACAGAGTAGCGCTGCTGGGAGCAGCAGGGTCTGGGGCAGCTCCATGGAAAGGCAGCAGCACTGCGGTGTCCAAACTAAACACTTCCCCGAGCCAAACAGCATCGCAGCTGCCCGCATGCAACTCTGAGTCTGCACACTCCCCAGGAAAATGTTCTATTACGAGTTCATAAGATCATGAAGACCTCAGTGCTATAAACCCAAGTGTCGGTCTAACAAAAGCCCTGTTCCATCAGACTGCAACTTACCATGTCCTGTGCACTCTTTTCAGTTTAACTAGCTCTGCTTTCCATACAGGGCTTGTAAAAGGGAAAAAAAGCAAGCACTTTCTAAAGCCCATGAAGGGACTGACAGTATAGGATAAAGAACACTGAATTAGAAATCCAAGGACCAGGTATAAAACCCATCTGTGGGACCACCTAGATCTGGGACTTCGGTCCACTTGGTTCATCTCTGTGACCTCTTTCCACTTCTTTAATAAGGATGAGGTTTTATCAGATTGTGGGTAAATTCCCTTGCTCAAACGGCCCACAATTCTATAGTTCTATACAATTCAGGGATATCCAAGTTAGTTCACATCTAGGCCAGCCTCCTCTGCCTCCTAAATCACATCTCCATAGCCAGTCCATTATTTACCAAGGAAGACAAAGAAATACTTCTCTGTCATCAAAGGTGGGGAAAAACTAAAAAACCACTCCATTTCTTCCCTGGCATTCTGGCCAAAAAGGTTTGACTATAATAATGTGTCTCTTGAACTTCTTGGTGGCCTATAGTTTCTATGTTCTCTGGCAGACTGTGGAGGTCAAGGAATGAGTGATATTCACTGAAGGATATGCTCAAGTGTCTGTTTTACACTGGACAATTATGGTAGTTCACCAGATTTGAATTTGCAAAGGCTCTCTGCACACCACTTTTGAGTCTTAATGTTCAGAGGTTTACCACAGAAGACAAACATTTTCCAGCAGATTTACAATGATACTTTGCTGTTAACTTTCACAGAATGACAATATAGTCTTCTTTGAATGTTTCCTCTCCTACTCAGATTATAGCAGGAATATCTTTAGAACTGACCACCAAGACATGCCACAACTCAAGCTTAAAGAAGACTCCAAAATCCACGACAGAGGCTTTTCTCCCCAACTGAAAACAACTTTCCAACCTCTTCTGTTGATTACAGGGTTCTGCGAACCATATTACACAGCAGGAGAAATGAAATCACCATGGAACACCACCAGAGAACCAGTGTTTTTAAAGGTTGCTACTAGAGAAGGTGGTGGTCAACTGATTTCTACTGTGCTCAGGTAGCTGTTCTTTGTAAAAAAGAAAAAGAAATATGAAACAAGACATAAAGCTTAATACCAAAAGGCACCTATCCAGCTACTAATGAAAGACAGTATATGATGGAACAGCTAAGCAAAGAACACTAGAACGTTTTCTTCTGCACAATTTACAAGAGTGAAAATTCTTGTCAGGGTTTATTTCTGTCTTTCCATCCTTCAACATGTATTGATTTCTTCCTCTGAACCAGACAGACAGTACTTAGACATAGGAATGCAATAAACAATAATAACATTCTCTGCCTTCAAGGGGTTCACTGGTGGGCGTCACCATGCAGTGTGAAAAGTGTATGAGAGAGAGTGGGGTGTACCCTGGATCCTGAACCAGTGGGTCCCAGAAGGCTTCTATGAGCAGATAATGCTGGATTTAATCCTGAGGCTAAGTCAGAGACAGCCAGATGAAAGATGAGGAAAGGAGAAAACTAAGGACATACCACTTATCAGGAAAAACAGGTGCAAAGACAAAAGCCTCCTCCGAATGCTGGTAAGTTTGTGTTGGTGCAAGGTGGCCCAGTGTAAGGAGGAGTGGAGTGCGGAATGAGGCCAGGAGGGCTCCTCTATGCAATGCTAAAAAGTTTATCTCTGGGACAATGAGGAGCCAGAATGTCCAAGTGGCAGCCAGTTTTAAGCAAGAGAGTGATGTCAGAAGGGTTTTAGACACATCATTCTAGCCGCTGTTGTAGACACAGATGGAGTAGGGTCAAGACTGGAGGCTGAGAGATAGTTAGGAAGTCACTGCAGTAATCTCGGTGAGAGATGACGGTGAGCTCAATTCAGTCGGACAAGTGCAATGGAATGGAGAGGGAAGAACAAACGTGAGAAATGGCTCAGAGGGTCCATGTAGGCACTTGAATTGATAGCTTGTTAAGGTACCTTTAAGCTCACATTCTCAGCCTAAGGCTCCCCCAATCCCAGAAACATCACAAAAGCTCTCTGAAGCCAGGGAAGTTCTCTAAACTCCACAGCATCCTAAAACCTGGTGTGCAATCCTTTCAGTCCCTCAGACAGGTGGGGCCTCTAAAAACCAAGTGCCTGATTTTCATTTCTTTTTTGGCTAGACCAGCTAGCAGGGGAGAATGCTCACTCTAGAGTAACTTTCCATTTTTTACTACACACACACACACACACACACACACACACTCACAACATGACACGACATCTACCTACGAGTAAAAAGAATACACATTTTCAAGTAAAGGAAATGCAACAACTCTCCAGGATATGTGAGAATATGCTTCACATTTGTCAAACAAATCTGACTTTGGTAAACAGAGATATCCTAAGACACGATGCACCAAATAAGTGATCCAACATGTCAAGATATTTGGTAACCAGACTAAAGATGCTGGTTGTTTACCCAAAACAGCACTGATTTATGAGTCAGAAACGGTTTTTGGTGCTGGCTTGTCACTAGTTGCGCAAGCTTTGTGCTTCCTTGCCTTAACTTGCGGGAGATCGGAAGAAAGACCTTTAAGATGAGTTTCAAGCCAAAGATTCTAGGATCCACTTCCATGTCATAAAGTGGTTTTTTAAATTGTGGTCACAGGATCCCTGTGGCAGAGAAGCTCTGAAGCAGAGCTTGGAATCTCCAGTCTCCTTTGCAACTACAGCAATCCCCTTACATCTTTTGTACATATTATTCATTTAAGGAAAGGTTATTTTAGAAAAGCTTGTAAACTGGTGCTCAATGGATTTGCATATTTTCTTAAAGATCCCAGTTGTACTCTCACTCTCCTCTAGGGAGATTAGAATCATCCAGAAGTTTAGGGTTTAACAGAGAGTAAAGGTTGCTCTGCAGCTTTGGATCTTTGCAATTGTTTTTCAAAATCCATACAGTTAAATCACAGTGATTCACAGATGCAAATTCTGTGTTTATCCCAACCTCTAAGCCTTCTGTGGCATTTGAATTTAGAACAGCTTTTGTAAATGTTGATTTAAGATTTGGGATTAAAGTAGGAACACACCACCTGTCTTAAAGTTGACAGAAATGTTATAAAATGGGATGCTGCACTTTTTCTAATCCTTGTCTCTAACCAGACCCATATGTAAATTTCACACAGTAGTATTTAGTAGCATAATTAATCCTTACTTTATGTTATGAGTAATATTTCCTATTCCCGACCCTGTAACGTCCTTTAAGAAGATCCATGTTCCAATTAGACTAGCCCATCGGCACTCTTTTAATGAGCAGATTAATCATTCAGATGGGTACAACGGTGTCATCACAGGTTTTAAATATGATAATCTACATCCTAATGGTGCTGCAAAGCCTTGGCTTAGAGCAAAAAAGGTAGACAAAATTGGTGAGAGTTTCATTTTGTTCTCTATCTGGGACAATGTGGAACACAGAAAACCTTGAGTAATACAGAGGGGCAAATTTAGGAAAGTTATCGTAATTTAACTGCAACAGTTATATCTAGGGAAAGTCACATTTATTGGCTCCCTAAAGCACATGCTGCTATGTTCAACTTTGACATGGGGAAAATTTTTCATATTTTCTTGGCCAAACAGCTTTTCTTTCAGAACTTTACTCACAACCTTCCCTTCTAAGAGAAGGCAGAGAAAGGGAACTTCCAAATGAAAGCAGTTTTAAAATAGTTAATTTTGGCTCAAGTCTGACCCATATAGATCAAAAGGTTACCCCATAGAACTATGAGAGGGCAAAAAAATCTTTCTAATTTGATGACTACCTGTTCACATAGGCTTATAGAAAATGATTTGTTTTTCTCTGCCTTCATTTCTCCTCTCTGCAAAAGCAACCTTATAGCCAAATCTCAGAGCACAGGGCAAAACCATTAAAAATAGGCTCACAGATGAAATATCAATAAACTGGAATTCACTACAAATGATTCACCCTGACAAAAAGTATATACTTAGAAGGTGATTTAGACCCAAGAAACTCAAACCAAACACATACTCTCTTTTCTGTACCTCATAGAGTTTTACCATTACCCTGAAACCAAATTCTCTGAATTCTTACATTGATATCCAGCTTTCCCTGTCTCAGTTAAACTTATCCTCACAAAGACAGGCATTTGGCTTGGTCTTGCAAACGAGGTCCGAATCATCTTCTCGGACAAGCAGGTCATGGCTACATTTTTAATACAAACAGCTGACTAATTCATCTGTACCTACAAGGGTTAGCTGCCAAGAAATCTCCAAAGAGAACATAGGCTGACTTGAGCAGATAGTGAAGGATAGTAACCCAGGGCAGATGTCAAGTATATGATAAAGAAACATAATGGGTTGGTGCTGTTAATAAGCTCAGAGCAACCCCAGGTTCATCAGCAGCATCGGTAATTACAACCCAAGTTTCTGGATCCACACAGATAAAAAGCCCTTTCAGGAAATAAGACATTTAGAGGGAAGTACTTGAGTGGGGGCTGGGGAGCACTGCTCTTCAGTGATAGTTTCATTCACTCCATTTAACAAATGCGTACTGAGCACCTAGAAGAGCCAGGCACTGCGTACACAGAAGTGCAAGAGACACACCCATCTCTCAGGTCGTTCCATAAAGCCCTATGTATGTTTGCAAGTACAGGAATGAAAAATATTCTTATTTCAGAAATGCTGAACTAAAACCACAACTTTCCTTCTTGAGCTGTGTTCCAGAATCAATACTTATCTTTACTGTAAAACGGAGCCCTTTTCTATGGAACACAAATTAAGTCTTCACTATCATCAAGATCCTTGTTCTAGGACAAATTTCCTCCTCAGTGCCATGCCTGTATCCACCTCCTAGCCTTTCAATATATTCCCTAGCAAACCTTGCTTTTAAGAGCATCTTCCACTAAAGTATAAGGATCCGGTGTGTGTTTGGAAGGGAAAAGAGAGTTATGAATTTGGTCAGAAGCCAAAGAATCAATATGCCAGGATTTCAGACAGTAGCAAGATTAGGAAGAAAAATTTGGGTAGGGAGTGAACCATGTAAGGCAGTTCTGGGGGAATAAAAAAAGGAGGAGGTGTTTTCTGTCCCCCATAGCCTCGATTTGTCACTTGGGAAGCTCCCTCCAGACTCCTGTTAATCCTGCTTCTCGCACGTGAAGTCACCACCATGAATAAACATGAATTCAACTAGCTTCCTTGGAGGGCAGATATTCTGAGAAAACTACAAAAGGGCCCATGTCCAAAACTCAGGAATTTCAAAAGATCTGTGAACAGATTGTACATTGATGTTACTAAGAAGGATGGCATCTGTCTATGGGGGAAAAAAACCCTTAAAAACCTAGACAAGCTTCCCTGAAATGTGCAATTCCAAGTGCAACTCCATCATGCTTGTCTTTCCTCCAGGAGGCTTAACGCATCCCTGTTCAGTACCACATCATGGAAAAACACATGTCAACAACAACAAATAATTGCAAAAAAATAATTATAAATTAGTTCTAGATGTCTAAGTCTGTGCTATTCATTTAATGCTTCCACTGAGATCCTAGTCCAAGAAGAGTTAATCAAGCATAGCGGCTTCCTAATCAGAACAGTGAACTAATGATCCTATTTCTGAGTAATACCAGTCAGATAAAGCTCTCAAAAGGTAGTTAACATCACTTTGGTGGAAAGGAATGACAAGTGCAAGTCCTAGTAGGGGTAATGCATCATTCATGCCCCCTCTCATTCTGACATTTTAACGTTATCTTGTTTTACTGTGTCGGCCTAACACTGCCACTGCTGGCAAATTAAACTGTGAACTTACAAAGTGGGTGGCAATAAATACAAATTATGAGAGTTCAAAAGATGTCCCTGGAGGTGCACTGCTAGACACAGAATGTCTCTAGCTTTTCTGTCACATAGCAATAGACAAGAGACAAAGTAGAGCAGGCGGTTTTGGAGGTTGGGGGAAATAAAAAAGAGAATTAACTAGCTGCTAATAAAAGTGAGATGAAAATGAAGAGAAAACACATGTTTGAAAAACTGAATTGAAGAACATACCGAAGAAAAAGAGAAGAGGTCCAGGAAAACATCCAAAGGTCTTGTTATATACCAGTCTTTTACGCAGATGACTTCAAAAATCTGTTTGAAATTGAGCAAGGTATTTATAAATTTTCAAAAAGAACAGCCAGGTATTCTGAGTAAAATTTACTGTGAGAAAACACGCATTCATTCCATGACTCTTGTTCATCTTATGAAGTTGTTAAATGAAATCCAAACCACAGTCCCCACCTCCTTTCCCATCCCAACAAAGCGAGAGAAAATTAGCTTCTTATCAGTAATTCTACATGGACCAGACAGCATGGATGCCACTGAAAACATAAAGAGTTCCTCAGCAAGCAGTTGTAGACCAAAAAAAGAAGACTCTGGGGAGTCTTAATTTCTGCAGGATTTCGACCTGCTTTTCTGGTCAACACATCCTCAAGGGTTAATGGGCAAAGTCAGGAGGAAAGGAATGAAAATTACAATGTCTCTACAAAGCCTGCTGCAGGCTTTGCCAATTTAAAATGCCTACAACTGGTCGTCAAAACAGACTTGGAACAAAAGAAATCTACCCCTTTGAGGCACATGGGAAAAGATGGACCAAGTAAGTTCAACCAGAGATCAGGTTTTTTTTTTAATATCACCTAACACTGAGACTTTTGCTCCCCATTTGGTCTAGTTCCACTAATGAATCTTATAAAATACTTGATCTGCCTAGTCCATGCCCACAAACCATTCACAGGAGACCGGGAAATCATCATTCCTTCCAGAACGCACATATCGGTTTGGGCCATATGCAACAGCGGTCTGTTTATTTTTCCCATAAACCACTGGTTTCATAGAAACTCATTAGCATCACCTGTGTTAATTACACTAGCAAACCAATCAACAGCTCCTTCTTAATTAGGTTTTCTTTATTAAAGCCGGAAATTGCCAAGGAGACAAAAGTCACCTGGGGAAATTATGTGAAAAGGAGTGTTTATGCCAAATTACACACTAAAATAATAATAAAATAGCCCAGTTTGTTTACAGGAAAAGGAAACAATATTAATATTCAAGGTCACTGGCACACTCCTTATTAATTATTCTCGTTATATTAAATTGTGATCATTTCTGCTTTAAGAGGGCTGGCTTATAGAAAGTCTGTGTACTCAAAATTGACTCACATCAGATTTTAATGGCTGTGGTCAGGGATTATGACTTGCTTATTCCATAAACACGAGCACTCACGGGTTAAAGCAGTTAATACTAATTTCATGAGCTCATGTCCCAACTGTAACTCAAAATCCCATGTCTGTTAGTAAACCTAGAAAGGCATAATATAAAAATTTACTGTGAAAGGAAAAGATACTCTTGGAATTTGCAATTCTCCTGAAAAGAGAAAGGAAAAAAGACTTCCAAACATATTCCTCTCACTTCCAAGAGCCTTTCAGCAGAGGGGGGTGGTTGTAGCACTGAGAACACAAAAGCAGCTTTTAGGAGATTCTTTCTCCAAGGTTAGACTTAGGGGGAGGTTCCCCTGGGATGTTTAAATGAAGCCTGGCTAAAGAACTGGAAAGTAGATTGCAGGGAGTTTCCTGTTCTGGTTATGTGGAGGTGCAGAGGGAGGGGCGATACTGCGTGACCTAATAGGTCTTTTCATCCTCAGTTGACTATAATGCTAAGTACATTTATCGTGGACTCAAAATCTATCTTCATAATAACAAAATCTGGGCACGCCCATCTATAAAGTGAGCATAACAATGCTTGACCTTGATTTCTTGTGAGAAGAATTAGCTCGTATTTAGAAAGTACTTTGAGTGAGTAAGATTTATTCTTATTCACATCAGTCCTGGAAAATAGGCTGTCCAGGGAGGCCTGTGAATTCTGGCTCTCTGTGGCCAATCAAATGAGTGATTGTAAAAAGTCAACTAAATTTGGGAGCTGGATCTCAAAGAAAAGCAAATGTGAACTTTAACAAGCAAATATCAATGAAGTCACTTTTCAGCATCAAGCCCCAGGATCCAACAATCTGAGCTCTCAATGGTTCCCTTCTTAGGGTCTTCTTTGCGTTTGCTTGGGTTACCACACACCTCCCACCTCACATCCAGGCCTGAAGAGGCTCACTGACCATGTGCGATGAATAGTCACTGGAAATCAAAAAGAGCCTTTGCCCCACGCTTCACAAGGACTTCTTTGTCTTCTAGAACAAATGCCACAGAAGGGTATTGTCGAGGAGAAGATAACCAAAAGTCCACAAGCAAAGACATTGCAAATGGTTCCAAAGCCTGAAGAGGTACAAATATCAAGAGACTTTTGCTGTTACCTCTAAAAATCCTTTAGGTATTGCCTTCAAGAGATACGACCCTGGAGCTCTCTCACCTCCAACTGGTCAAAGTGCAGAGAACCTAGAGTCCATAACTTTGGAATTGCTTCCTAGTGTTGAGAGATTAACATCAAAGATTAGCACCAAAGGAACAGAGCCCTGATGCTATAATAATAGAGGTCTTGGGTCTATTAAGTAAATAGGATAAATAGAGTAAGGACCCTTATATGTGTATAACAAAGTATCTGGATATGATTGCAAAGTATTTCTTCTTCTTGATCATCTCCTTAATTGCCATGGTGATTTTCAACCTTCCTTTCAGAGATCCCACTGGCTTCTCTGGAGAATGAAACTGCAGCTTACAAAAAAGCCAAGGTGTCTGAGCTGAGTCTCCATGACTGACTGATGACCTTTGTAGAAAGGTGCTTATCACAACAGGCCATTGTCTTGCCTGCCCACCTTAATCTGCATTCCCAGCTGCTCCTCATCCCTCCCCTCTCTTTCACCCTCCCAGCTGGATACCTTGTCACTCAAGCCTCAGATGAGTTTATTTCATTCACAACTACCCATAGAGCACATGCACTGCATACCTGGGTACACAACTGTCACAGTTACCAGATGGAACAGTTCAGACAGAATTTTAGCCATGGGATTATCAAAGCAGATATTTAATGGGTACAAAGGATATGTTCCAAAATATATATTTATGAATCAAGTTCAGCTTAAAAAATCCTGTTAGTGGACCTGACACAGAAGTGATTCTAAAGAAAAAACGGAATCTCAGGTTGCAATGGTTTCCAGATTTCACTCAGGAAATGCCAGGAGACCTAGAATACTCAGAGCCCATTGCTGGAAACACTTCCCTTTAGTTTAGGATGTGTGTGCTCACTGTTAATGACTGGGTGGACATCTTTCTCATTGCCTGAAAACCTTCTCATTTATTTGTCCTCTACCTCCAGTGGGTTCCCATCTCAGACATAGTAAAGACCTAAGACATTTATATGGCCTACCAGGCCCCCAAAACAACTCCATCATGCCTCTGACTGTATAACCTACTACTCCCCACCTTGCTTGTTCTGCTCCAGTCACACCATCTTCCTAACTTCTCCTTGCCTGTTAGACACACTCACGGCCTGTTCTGCCCCTAACTTTACTTCCCCCAGGTATCTGCTCAGTCCCACCACTCCTCCAGGTCCTTGCTCAATTACCAACGTCTTAGTGGGCTTTTTCTGGCTACCACATTTCAAATAACAACCCCGACCCTACCCCAGACACTTGTTTTCCATATTTCCTGAATTATTTTCCTTAGTAGAATTCATCACCATCTGATGTCCTATATATTTTCCTTGTTTACTGCCTGTTCCCCCCACAGCAATGTAAATTCCATGAGGGCAGGGATTTTTGTTTTTACTACTTCATTCATGCTGAATCCTCAGTACCTAGAGCAGTGTCTGGATCCTAGGTGGTACTCAAATTTTGGTTGAAAGAACAAAAGAATGAAGGAAGGGAGAGGAAAGGCAGGGGAGCAGGGCCTCCGTTTCTACTCCTTTCATTCTTTCTTTTCCCTATTCGCCCCTACTTACCCTCTCTAGAATATTCTCCTGCACCCTGCCATCCAATCCCACCACTTCACCTGCTTACACCCTATCCTTCCTTTACCACTTCTCAGGCATGTTCCTGGCTGCTCGAACCAGGTCACACCACCACACACACTACTACCTCCATTAGGCAGGCCCAGCAAATCAATGCAGTAATTGGTGTCCTCTCTTTTACAAACTTATCACATAGAGATTCCACATTTATGTGTGTGATGTTTTACATCCCTGTCTGAGCCCCAGGCCCCCAGGCCCACTAACCATTGTTCCATGAGAACAGGACCCTGTTATCGCGACACCCCATATGACTAGCACACCAAAGTCGTGTTATAACTATTTGTTAGTTGAATGGGATAAAAATGTATCCTCTGAAGTAAACATTAATTCATACACAACTCTTAACTAAGTGTCCCACAAAGGCCTAATGACACTTGATAATTGTAGGGGCAGTAGCATACCCAGGGTCATCTGTTAATTCTCTCCATCTCTCCCCACCTGACCAGCACCCTCAATTACTTGCACCCTGTGGAAACCTGCAGACACCCAATCTTATAAACAGCAACCCTATTCTGATTCCTAATGCGTTTTGCTGGTGCACCTATTCTCTCATGCCTCCACTGAAGAATTTACCACTCTACAGGTCTACATGCTCCCCAAGGTCACAAAGGCAGCTTGTTCTCTTTATAGCTCTAATTCCTTGCACAATGACATAGTCAATAAAAGTTTAAACAAACCAACAAGTCGTTACCCTATTCTGACTGATTTCAAGCCCTCTGTGATTAGATGGCAAACTATGGTTCTAAGGACGCAACAAAATCAAAGCTTTGTCTTTTGACTTTCAGAAGCATACAAGCTTGAGAAAGAAAGTCTGGCAAATCACCCTTTGGTAACTATGTTCACAGTCTCATAGGGTAAGGCTAAGCCAGCAGTTCTGATCTCTTACCTTCTGAAGTTTCTCAATTGCCACTTGAGAGGCATTTAAAAAATCCTTAACTCTGAATCTCACTTTGATGATCTGTCTAAATTTCAATTGTTTGCATAGCATATTCAACTTTATTGGGACAAAAAAAAATCCTAATTGGAAATATACACAGCTTTGAGATTTTTTTTTCTTTGAAGACATTTTGTTGAGCACATACACACATTGCCTTCCTGATAGGCAAGAATGGCTCTTCAAGGCTGTCATGATCAATCGTAAAAATACATATTGAGAACACTTTTTTAAATGTGTGTGTTATAAAACTGTTTTAAAATGAAAACTATTTACCCAAATGACTATAATGGTTCTGAAGAGCATTTCTTAAATCCATATTTGAGGCTTAAGGGGAAAAAAAAGATTTCTGACCTGGGAGATCATAAAGACCTCACTGAAGCCATTAACATTTATTGTTTCTCAAGGACTAAAAATGTTGCTGGGAACATGTTTCCAGGTTAGAGAAAAAACACAGTCCACTCTTCTGACAAAGTGTCTCAGATGCTCCTTTCTGTCCTGCCCCAAAGGCTGACAGACACCCGTCCATTACACTAACTAATGACATGCTTAGAAAAAATGCCACCCAGAAGATGTTAACCCAGGGACCTTGGCTAATGGGTACTGTCTAATGTTCAAAGACCCCATCAGCTCTGGTCACTGGTGAGACATTACATTAGAACCTTGGTGGGGAAAGTCACTGTGGGAAATCTGATAGGATGAATTGGATATTTGAGGAGAAAACACTCTTTATCCTTTTTCTTCCCAAGCCTCATTCAGGAGAAGAGAAATGATTAATAATCTCATGTAAAAACCTAGTCTCCTACAACTTCTGTATCTCCTTCCACAGTTCTGACCAAAGAAAGCACATGTTTGAATAGGAGCCTTTTGCCCTTGCCGTGCCGTTAGTACTTAACTATATGCTGTGTTTACAAAGGCAGGAAAATGAGCTATTTTCTGGGTAATAGGAAAAGAAATGCCATTCACTTTAATGCTACACTAGAAATTTTCTTAAGAAATGCAAAGGTCTAGTAAATGGCAGATAATTAATTGGATCAATTCCAAAGCTGTGAATGCTATATAGTACACTCCTATATTTTTCAACTCTTCTTAACAAGAGTTTTAATATTTGTAAGAAAAACTAGTTGGGGGATGGAATAAAAGAGAGAGAAAAAGAAGGAGGAGAGCAAGAAAAAGAAAAACAGGAGGAAGGTTGAACAAAATCAGTGATATAATACACTACATGCTGGCCTGAAGCAAAATGTCAACAGCAACCTCAAAACAGAAGTCAAAAATGGAGAGAATGAGAAACCTAGCCATAGCCACGTGAGAACCATTATTGCACATAAACATTTGGGGAGGGGGCTGAAGGGGGCTCATGTTGATGCATTTTTCATTTCTTTATACCACAGAGTTCACAAATCTCTACTAGGCTCCCCTCAAAAACTTTACCTGTAGGATCCGAATGACCAGCTGGCTTTGATTAGGACAGCAACGCAGCCCCATACAGGCAAAAAAGAGGTTGGGATGATTGGACACAGCTTTAGACTAAAGAAAGTGAAGTCCCTGATAGCTAATGAAAAGAGCAGATTTCCTTTCTTACACCTGAAATAACCTGCCTCCAGAGCCTGCCCAACACACTGTCTCTGAAAGCACACAGACCCAGCTAAGAGTACCTTTAGAGCCAAGCTTTCATTTACTGTCAAGACAGACTCAGATTGGTCCTTTTTACGTAACCATGAGTTAGGTAGACCTACTCATTCCCACATTCCTACATAGCAAAATACTGGTTCATTGTGTGGGCTTTATTCCCTCTCCTGTAATGTAACAAAAAGAATCTAAATACTCAAGGGTTCCTAAGCCCCTGATGAGAGTACTTACTTAGCTCACATCAGTGGTAATGGGACTTAAGCCTAGGCATTTTAGGAAGAATGGCTTTCTTTGTTGGGTAGTTTTCTTTTTTTCCTGAGCTTGATTTCACACCAGCTATGTTCACAAACCCATAATAAATCACTAGGAATGTAAAATACACTACATTTCCCCCCCAAGTTGGCCTGGGTCATTTATCATTCTGTGGATTTCAAAAAGATTGTAGTGTTTTTACTGCAAAGGCCTTGTCATTACAGAAACTAGAAAAGAAAGTATTGATCACAATTAGATCGTATATTAGCAGCCCCTATTGCCTGGACTGCTGAGGATTTCAACCTAGATCATTCTCCCCTCTGTTAAAATTCTGGACAGCAAGTTCTTTTACGTTAGAATAACTAGTATAAACCTATAAAATGTAACCTAAAAATGTAATTATAATTGCCATGCCAAAAGCAAGCCTGTCAATATCTTCGAGATTCTAATAGTTTCAAGCACTATTACCTTAACAGTCTCACATCACAGTACTGATTAAAGAAACATTTTGTCTTTTTATCTGTATGGAATGGCCAGTGTAATCACTGAAGCACAGAGAGCTAAAATATTTATTAGTGAGTATACATCTTAGTTCAGGCAGTGAATGTCAGTTTAGGTGTGGAAAGTTACAACATAGCTCTCAGTTCAATCTATTTTCAGGTTCTTCTGACACTCCCGGGCTGGTCATCCCAGGCAGAGCAGGTCTTAGACTCTGCCTCTCCACCCAAATGAATTTCACCTGCAGATTTTCTAGAAAGCAGCTCTTCTCAGGAGCTTTCACACAGGTTTTAAATTGGCAGACACTATCACGGAGCCAGTGTCAACCAACAGACAAGCCTGAAAGAAGAGGTGCTGAGTGGATGGAACGCATGAAGTGAGACCAGCTTGACAGCAGCCATTTTCCAATCTGCCCTTCCTGTCCAGCAGAACAGACAAACAAACCTATTTGTTTTAACTTTATTGATTAAAATAAGTGCAATCTATAATATGTGAATCAAACCCTATCATTTTTCCACAGAATACATAATCTATAATTTATATCTTGAAAGGTACCTATCTATAGTCACTTTCTTGACAATTACCAAACACAGAATTAGAAGGTATATGTAGAAGGGTTTCTCCAAGTGCAACATTTAATCTTGTTTCTTTCACCAAACTGTACAATTGAATTACACAGATTTGGAATACAAAGTACATTAAAAGGCATTTTTAAAAGTACAGTATATTCCTGATCATTTATCTGAGAAGTGAAAATATATTTTCTCCCAATTCCCTGAACAGAAAGAAAATGTAGTGTCCAGTCAGTTCAGAAACATCAGCACAGTGGTCAAATAAAAATTTCCTACCATGTGATGTGCACAATTAATTATACAATTAAACTTATCTGTGTAATGTATATTTCCAAAGCTAGATACAAAACAGGTGGAAAAAATCTGCTCCATTTAGGGAAATACACCCTGAGCCTCGGTAAAAACACAACCGCGCTGTGCTCCCAGTGGGCTGCTAAGAGGAAGCATCCATTTCGACTCCTCACCAGTTCTTAAGTAGACAGGGTACCAGGGGAAGAGGGAGGAGAAACGAGGGAGACACAGAGGCTAAAGTGATGGGAAAAGGGCAATGCCAGCTCCAAACTTAAGTGAGAACGCCAACCTTGTCATCCCGGGATGACCAGACAAAAGGAAGAAGCACAGCACACCTACACGGTCTACCCATGGGTTAACTGGCATTTCCAATACTTTTCACCGAGTCTGACTTGACAGATGCCTAACCTTAGCTACTGAGTGGAGACAGGCTGATGGGTCTTGGCCATACAGGGGGAAATTTTTTGATGCTTCTCACTTATGACATGATTGATTTTCTTTCAGCGGCCCTTCACTTTGGGAAGTGGCGAGGGCTGGTGCACTGCGCCCCGGTGCGCCCTGACCCCCGACACGCGGCCGCTGTGAGGCTGGAAAACCGATGACGGCAGAAACCTAAAAAATCAATAGGCCCTGTCAGTCAGAGGCGAGGCGGACGTCTTTTAAAAACCCAATCACGACATGTATTTGCTGCATGGTGCAGATCTACTGCACACTTGAGAACACACTGAGTTTCTCCTTCCCCTTATTTATTTTTATTTATTTGGCTCTGCTTTCCACTACACTTTACCTCTTTTTGAGAGGAGGGAAGAGGGTCTTAACCTTTCAGGCAGCCAGGGAAAGGAAGCAAGGCACGTGGTAAAGTTGGTACTTCATGATATTAACAGGAAAAATTCCCTGGAAACTATTTGAATAGTATGAAATAAATGGAGCACCTTGTGGCTGCCAACATAAACAGCGACATCATTTTTTTTTTTTTACATTATCTGGAAAGAATTCAGATATAAGACTTTTAAGTCTAAAAACACATGAGGGCAAGAGCTGCTTAATAGGCTTGGTTAAGGGAAAGAGTATTGTTTCAATTTTTCTTTGAGGGTTTCTTTAAGGTGAAAGAATTGAGGAAACACACACACACTGCAGTTTTCTACTGTGGAAAAGCAAACACTGGGGGGAATATCTCAGTTTCCAAGCAGGGTCAGTGTAATGTTTTCCATTCATTGGGGAAGAAATATCAAATATGCATCCTTTCTTTGGGAGCGGACAATGCAAAAGATGGCATTTAGCTTCTTTGTGATCTGAGGAGGGGGCACAATAAATATCAACTATGACAACCCAAAAAGATAAGAGAAATACCATCAGCTGGAATGCTTCCTCATGGAGAAAGAAATCCTACCCTCAAACAAAAAGAAAAAAAGGAGGAAATAGAAAGGGTTTGGAGACTAGAGAGAAACAGGGAAGGACACTGTTAGGACAATTAGAATGTCTATTACAGAGCTATGTGCAAGTTTATTTCAGAATTTCTATGAAATACTTTCCTTCTTCTCAGAGAGATAGGTATATGATACATTCTCTTAAAATCCACCAAGGTAAATATTATATATTAAAAAGAAAACAAACAAAATGTGTGCCTGAATTCCCAAACTAAGCCCAATTAAAGGTTTCTTTATGGCTGTAAACCTGACAAGCTACAATTTCTCCCTGTTGCAGTGGGTGTGTGTGTTTTAATGTAATATTAATGAGCCAGGATGGAGGGTCATAAAAAGTGATAGGTTTTTGCGATGGTAAATTATAAATCGGTATTGATTTTTCCCGGCACTAATGCAGCCAGCTTATTGTAAGACACCACAGGCAAAGTGCACTTTATCAGATTAGACTGGGGCCGGTATCAAATATACATGAGAATAAGGATGCATTTGTGAGTTAGACTAGACTTTTCTTCCCTAACAATGCATGAAATTTTTAAGGGAAAAAAAAAAAAAAAAACCAGACGAGGATACTGGGAAATTCAACATTTTTTTTGCAAAGCACAAATTTCCAGAATTGTTGCTCTTGGGACAATTTGTTTCAAAATGAATAAAAGGTGGTAATCATACTAATGAAATTATAAATAGTTTTCTTTAAAGGCTGTTCTAAGTTTCTCTCATTTAATTTGTAGTTTAGGACTCTGCCAAACAACAGAAGGTCATGCAGCTGGCCTTGCCACCATGTTCACCCTCCCGGCACAATGTCTTTTCTTTTCCCCTCTGTCCACAAGGCACTGGAGTGGACCACGGTGGAAAACATGATGTTATTTTTTCAAATGACTGAGGTTCCTCTCTTGATATTTCGTAGTCATTAGGACTTAATTAGACACTTCAGTGGCGAATTTTAGCTATTTGGAGAAAAGAGGAGGCAAAGAGACAATAAGAACAGAGGAAAGGAGAGAAAATGACTGGACCCCAGTTCCCTGGACAAAGATGCTATTATTTGTGCTCACTGCAAACATGGATCAGCCTTTGAGTCACTCTAACGTCCACAGAGAAGAAAGTCCTCACCCTGAGTGTGTGCTTGCCTTTTGTTCTGGGGAGAGACTTCTCCAGCTTTATTGGGAATACCAGCAGCCCTGTTTCCAAACACTTCCTGACTTCTTCCTTACAACTGCGAGCACACTCCCTATCAAAATCTGCCGCTTTCCTCTCGGCACAAAGGCTGCGCTCCCACCACGTGACAGCCAGCCGTGCCCAGCCCTGAGGCCGGTCCTCAGCCAAGACTTCGCTGTCTGTCTCCGCGGCGTGAACAGGAATTGGAAACTAGCATGCTCACCCCCAAAACACACTTTTTTTTTAAGAAGTCGGGGAGAACATGTGTTTATTGACACTTCATTAACAAACATCAACCCCCCTGCAAGCTGTTTACTAAGGAATGTAGTGAAGTGAACAAGTGTGAATATAAATAACTAACAAAGGAAGAATGGAGAGAAAATATCTCAGGGCTGTCCCCTTTTAATGCATTTTGAATCTGTTCTCTCTTCTGCTGGAAAGATGATGCTACTGAAGTATATCCATGGCACCCAGGACAGTAAAAAATATAGGTGCTTATGTGCTGATATCTAGAATATTTAAATAAAACTCTGAAAAGTTAGAGTATGCCATTCCTTCTCATTTTTTCCTCCTTGCCTATATCTTAAGAGATTTAAACCTTTTTTAAAAGGAGAAATAAATTTTTAAGTTCCATAATAATTAGGTCGAGGTTATAATATTATTGCTTATTTCTAAAATCTGAAGGATGTCAAAACCACAGCAAAAGTTCACAAAAAAACAGGCCCCAATCTCAAGAAGCGTAAAATCTAAGTTAGGGGTAAGCAAAATCAGCAAAGAACCTATAGTACTCAATACGGTGTTTCTCATTTGTTACATCAATACTCACAGTGGACCATATTGAGTGAGGGTAACTAACTGTTTCCAAATGTTAAAAAAAAAATCTTACTACAATATCCTTGCATCATCAAAATGACTCCTGCAATTACAGAAATAAGGGAAAACGTTTTGAGACAAGAACAAATCAGGTAAAACCCAATAAAGCCAATAGGAAATTAGAAAAATAGAAGGTTGTTTTCACAGGAGTTTAATCTTTTCATGAAAAGTGGTCTTTACTGTATGTCAAATCAATATCTTAAAGTTCTTCTTTATAAATTCATGAAAGTCAAAACATACATTTTTACCTATGCTAATTTAACTTTATTAGTGATGCCAAAACCCTCATTTGCATTTTTCATAAAATCATGCAGAAATTCTCTCTGCTTTAGGGATAAAGCTAATAAACAAATACATACATTAGTGTATTTTAATTAAATATTATCCTGTGAAGTAATACTGTCCACCGCTGTCTAATGCAAGAACAACTTTGTTACTTAAAATCCAATACAATATTAAAATATAAAAACTCACTAAAAATAAATTTAAAAAATACTTTACAAATATTCAAGTCCTCTGAGTTCTATATTTTTAAAGTTTTTATGTTGTTATACCTATGGTATAATCCCAAAGTTCCTAGCAAAATACTGCAAGAATTTAGCTAAGGTTGTTCTATAGAACTGCAATAACAGACTTAGAAAAAATGCTATTTGTTTTGTTTTAAATATTTCATTAAAACTTTGTTAGAATGTTACAAAGAAAAAAAAATCAAGGATGCAGTAGACATATATAGCAAAACAGGACTGAAAAACAACTTCCAGTCATCATTGTAAAGATCTGAGGTACCTGATTCGAGATTTTGCTAGGCTTGGTCCCTTTTTACATCATTGTAAAAGTGCATCTTGAGCTCCACACATGGATTTAACTTAAATAGTCAATTTATGACAACTGGGGAAGAGGAATCAACACAAATTCCTAGCAGCCTAGACCAAGCTATGAGTTAATTAAAACTGTGGAATAAAGGGACATAGGTTTTGGAACATGCCTAGAAATGTCTTCAGAAATCCTACGTCAAACAGATATGTGCCCTGAGACAATGAACTAATAATGAATGCAAATAATTGACAAATGTTTAATAATTAGCTTGTGCAGTTGTTACTAACAGTATTATTTGTATAGCAAGGCTTAATCAAAGGTACAAATCGACCAAAGCTTAAAACCACAGGTGAAGAGGATGCACTTGGGCAAACTTTCTATTCAAGTTAACGACTATTTACTGAGGGACTATTTATTGTCCCTCAGACACTGTTGGCAATGAGGATGCAAACATTAACAAGATTCAACTAAGCTTCCTGAGGTCCACAACTCTGTCTACCATATTTACTGCTATGTCTCCTGATCCTAGCCTAGTGCCTGACACATTGCAGATACTTGATTACTATTTGTTGAATAATTGAATTAATAACCAAACAAAAATCCCTATCGACAAGGCATTCACAGTCTAATTACTTTTATACTTGGATTTTTCCATCACAAACCCAGCTTTCACTCTTTTAAAACTCCTTAGATAAAAGTGATTTATTAAAATAGCTATGATCCCTTGATTTGGAGAACACAACCCAGTTGTTATCTAAGGGAAAAGATAGATTTTCTGGTCTGAATAGAGCCAAACTTCACCCAGCATCCTATGCACAAAGCTCTTGATGTAATGAGAATTATCCTGGAAGAAAACCCAACACAGCAAATGGTCAGAAACATTGCTTTGTCACCTCATGGGGCTGAGTTTTTGCAGGACTGATCGTCCCAGCCACCCAGCCCCAAGGTTCACACTTCATCCAGGGGGTCCTGGATACACACCATGGAGGCTCCTGACTCCCTCAGTTCCTACTTTCTCAGGCCTATGACAGAGCTCTTATCAGCAGTCAAATTACAGTGACAGCCCAGAAGGTGGTGAAATAGCACAAGGGTTCTCCTTCTCTTGAAAAAGCTGTTTCTTTCATTCAGTTGACATTCTTAGTAACATGAAAGAAGAAAGGTAGTAACAGGCCCCAAGGCAGCATGCAGGATTTTTTTGTGTGTATATAAGGGTGTTTTGAAGAGGCACATTCACTTAGCAAACTCTCTGAAAGTATGACTGACTTGATATTTCCCATATGACTAATTTACAACATGGTCTGAACTCAGCTGCATCCACTGGTGGACGAGGGAGGCATATTTTTCCAATATTGGTGGGATGTACTCTAGAGTAGTATTGATTGCACAGTGATGGGAAACTATAGGACAAACCTGAACTAATTAAGCAATAAGCTCGAAGACTACCTACCTTCAATACTGTTTGAAGGTACATTTAATTACTGCGTGGATACAACGACATGAAAAAGAACGTGCCATTTAGGTAAATGTATCAAAGACTATTGACCAAATGACTAAGACTCCCTTTCGGCTCTAATGTCTTTGGAAAATCAAAGGGAATAAGAAGCAGATATTTCAATTTGGAAAGTGAATGCTACCAACTGGGTAGGCGTGGGGGTGTGGAGGGAGGAGGGGATGACCAAACCAGAGGTAACGGGCTCAACCGAAACCTCGAACAAACACTTGGAGACCCAGGCTAGGCCATTGTTGTAAGTACTTGAGAGTATTTTAGTACTTTATCTGGGCAGAACCTCATCCTGCAATTGTGCGTGTGTGTGTGTGTGTGTGTGTGTGACTAAATAAAGAAAACAGAACTGTCTCTTCTAATGGAAATTCAGCAACAAAAAAGGAATGAAAATGCAGGTTACTGTTATAATATTTGAGTCCTTTAGTTAGCAACTGATTTCCCAAAAGAAGGAGTAAAATAGCTAAAGGAACACATTACAGTCTCAAGCTTCTCTAAATTCAGCTTATTGCTGTAGTCAAGACCATTGCCTACAAGAGTGTATTAACAATAACATATCCACGGCAGCCCGAGTTGTAAATGTTAATATTCTTACCTGGTTTCAAAATCGATTTCTGTGATTCCGCTTATGGTTACTCCAGGTTTCTGACTTCTATTCTCCAGGCTTCTCAAGTTTCTTGTCTAATGACCTGAGTTTAAACAACATTTTTCTACTTTGTGGGCACTTGACCTTTTTTTAAACTACAGGTATACCTCAGATATCGTGTGGGTTTGGTTCCATAGTACCGCTATAGAGCCAGTATCATAATAAAGTGAGTGAACTGAATTTTTTGGTTTCCCAATGCATATAAAAGTTACGTTTACACTATGCTATAGTCTATTAAGTGTGCAATAGCATTAAGTCTGACAAAAGTACAGACCTTAATTAAAAATACTTTATTGCTAAAAAATGCTTAAGCATCATCTGAGCTTTCAGTGAGCTGTAACCACTGATCACAGATCACCATAACAAATATAATAATGAAAAAGTCTGAAATCTTGTGACAATTACCAAAATGTGACACAGAGACATGAAGTGAACCCATGTTGTTGGAAGAACGGCAGTGACAGGCTTGCTCAATGCAGGATTGTGACAAACCACCAATTTGTGAAAAACTCAGTATCCGCAAAGTGCATTGTAAAACAAGGTATGCCTGTATTTTTCTTGTAAGTACGACCATCACTTTTTTAAAGCAAAGAAGGTAGTACCAATAATGCATTCAGGACAATTTTAGTGGTGCAAGTACATGGGAATTAAAGAACACAAATCACATAGTGAGAATGTCCATCACTTTTCAATTTTCTCTTTATTGCTCTGATGAAGTCAATGGGAGATTCTCAGTTTGGTGCTAGCATTCCTTGACAACCTAACGCTTGCCAACCTCCGTGTTTAGCAGCGTCACTGCCAGGCAACAGTGCCTAGGTACAATATCACGATGCTGCTTTCCTTTCATTGCACATATTGTGTAGTTACCTTCCATTCACTGCAGGTGAGGCTGAACTGCTACTTATTGAAATACCATAGAGTCTCCTTTTCAAGTAAATTCGAGTTGAATGAGTTGATGCATACAAATTTATTTTTGTCAGTAGTACAGATGGTACAAGGATATGGCAAAAAAATCATGCAAGTGGTATGAGAGTGATGTTCACGAGGAACCCCCAGCATGAATGAAGGCAGGCACCTGAGCTGACAAACTGACAGCCTAGGTTCTTGGTGGTAGTTCTGCCACTAACCAGCTTTGTGACCATCACTTGTCTTGACCATAAAGTAAAGGTGTTCGATCAATGTTTTCAATCTGACCTGGTTGAAATCACCTGGGGGTCTTTTAGAAAATACTGATGCCTGGGCTCCACTCCAGACCAATTAATTCAAAATGTCTGGAGGCAGAGATAGACACACATCAGTATTTGTTTTAAAGATCCTCAGGAAATTCTAATATTAGGCCAGGGGTCAGAACCACTGGGAGAGATGATCTCTAAAATATCCTGAATCCTAATATTCCACTAAAAAGGGTTACAAGAGATGAAAAAGCCTGTTTTCTCTCTGTCATTACTTTTTCTTTTTTTCTTTTGAAACTTTCCCTCTCTTTCTTTCACAGCTCTAGATCCAAACAGTCTTACTGAATTTTGCTAATGTGCCACCTCCCATATTATCATTATCCACAAAAGCCATTAATGCACTGTTGTCCTGTTCCTCAGATCAGTAATAAAGCCATTAAAACAGAAGCATCAGATTATAAAGGAAGAAATTCTGGACAGTCCAGATTTCCATCTCCTAATCTGGAGTCTAGGGGGAGGAGAGGAAGAAGAAGGTGCAGCTCCATGACTTGGATGCCAGTGGAGCCCATGAAGCTCAGCTCCTGAATCCAGCATAGGCAGGACTTTGGAGCTAAGCTCCTAGGACATGCACAGACTACAGGAGCCCAGAGCATTAGCTCCAGGGCTGCTGTTGTCCATATGCCACTTAAGCCCCTTCATCAATAACCACTTACCCCAGGAACGGCGTATCAGCAAAGCCATTCTGAGCAGCCTGGCTCTTCCATCCAGTGCAGCCCCCAGGTCAGGGGGCAATGGCGTGATAAATGCCAAACTGCAAGCCACGCTGTCTCTCTAGGCCCCTGTCTCCTTCCCCAGCTTAATTAAGAAACAGCACGTTTCCTGTCCCTCTCTCTCTGCCTTTCCCTTTCTTCTCCCCCTTCCTGGGCCTGCAATAGGGAGCCTACTTTCCACTTCGTGGTCAGGCAGGTGTAAGTGACTACTGATGGCAAGTCATGGATAAAATTAAGAACAGGTATACTTCCAGGACTAGATTTCTTTATGATATTATTATTAAAAAGGAGTCACTTCTCTCTCCGCCCTAGCTTTCCCAGGCTGACTTGGGTGGTTCCCAGACAAGGGGAACACACGGGAGTATTGCACCCCTACATAAAGAGGGGAGCTATAATCGGTAAAGCTGAAAGTTGCCAGGCAGGCATGTGAGCCCACAGTTATCTATTCTCTAAGTTTATAAGAAAAGCCAGATATAGAGATTTGAATGTGAAATCTTCTGATTTTATGATGCTGGTATCTAATTCAAACAAACAAACAAACAAATAAAATATATATATATATGTGTGTGTGTGTGTGTGTGTGTGTGTGTGTGTGTGTGTGTGTGTACACATACATATATGTGTATATATTTTCTGTTGACCAAACCAAAATGCATCTCAGGGCTGAACTAAGTAAGGCAGCCACACATTTGGAGACCTCTGTAAAGTAGGAGGTTGGGGAAAAGAGAGCAAATTTCTAAGAATTTAATCTCTTTCATTTCATTGGATTTGCCAGTCTTATGACCCTTGTCTGGATCCCAGCTTAGCAATTCTGTCAATGGCTATCCAATTAATAATGATTACTATTACTATTTTATAGCTTTTCATGTGTACTTCTGCTAAATATCCTTATGAAGAAGGTACTGTTACCTCTACTATTGCATAATAAGGAAACTGAGGCTCAGAGAGACCAAATAAGTCACTTAGATCACACAGCTCCAAAGTGTTAGACACATACAAAGCTGAGGCTGTCTGATTCCAGCACCCACATTTCTAATCTGCATTAGCAGTGAAACTCCCCATCCTAGAACTAAGAGATCTTGAGAAATATTGGTCTATCTGGGGAGAAAAAGCACCAAACAGATTTTCAGTAAAATCCAGGTTTCTCATGTACACCAACTATATGCCTTTGGGCAAACTATTTCACTTTTCGGAGCCTCAGTTTCTTCTGTTAAATGGAATAGCATTATTATTTCCCATACAGGCTAATTGGTGGGCATTACATAAGATTATCCATGTAAAGGCTCAGCATAGTGCCTGGAAGATAATAACCCTGGATAAAGTTGGGCTACTTATTTTTACTAAGAGTCATCACTTCTCATATTCAGCCCTCTACCCTAAAGCCACAGAATCCTAACTTTCCCTTGGGCTTTAGGAACACTTTTAACTTTTCAAAGCTTTTTAACATCCATTATTTCATTTGCTTCTCCCAAGAACCTACTGGTGGGGCAGGGGTTACCTCATATGGATGAGAGAATGGAAAAGGCACAGAGAGGTTCAAAAGACTTCCAAAGTCACACAGCTAGACATAGGCTCCATAACTCTGAGCTTTCTTCTATTATTAGACATTCACAGAAGAAGTAGGTAGGGAAGAGCAGTGAAAGTATAAACATTGTATGTGTCCTTGGGTGCCTGGAAAATTAACATTAAAACACAACTAACTGCCCAGGGAAAAGATAAGAACACTTCTGAAGAAACATAAATGAGTTGGAATTGATATGCTGTAAATTATGTAAATAAATATTTATAGGAAAAAAATTACTAGAATTAGCAATTACTAACGTGAGTAGAAGCCAGGAGATGACATATGAAGAACTTTCTGGAGAACAGCAAGGGGCCTAGGGCACCTTCTATGAATGTTCAAAACTTACTAGAGTTGGGAATGGTGTCCTCTGGGCTGCCTGGATCAGCACTGGGAGAAAGCACATCATTTTCCCCAACTCCTCTGTTTCTGAGCACATCTTACAACATGAACAACTGAATTATTAAATACGATATTTCCAGCATCCAGCACATTATCTATACCATAGTGGGTGCTCGTAGTAAGTGTACTTACTGAATGAATGAGTGAGTGAATGAATGAATGAATTTCTCTGCCCAGAAAGATAGAAGCTGTGAGCCCATCAGCGGTGGACCTGGCCCATTCTGGTAGATGTCTGCTATTTTTTTCCTGCCCAATCCCTCTACCATCTCCCTGTAATTATACTTTTCCTTTAGTGTACTGCCCCTGGTCCATTCTTTGTGATCTTAGGGAAACTGATAGCCAAGTCAGGCGAATACAACTCTCTCCCCTGAGATGCTTAATCTTGAGAAGATTAGGACTCAGGAGAGGAAACAGTGGGAGCCCAAGCCTTTGGCTGGTAGCATCTTGAGAGACCATTACTTTCTATGACCCAGATCCCCAGGGCTGCCTATGTACTCATCTTCCCTACACCTAATTATTCAACTTTTCTTCTAACTTTTAAGCTTACTAGTTATTCCTCCAAGAAATCCCTTTTGTTCTGCTTAAGTTGTCAGGAATCAGTTTCTATTGCTTGTAACCAAAGGACCATATGCCTTAGAAGTGAGCCGTTGAAGGGACAGGGGAGCTATTCTATCACTGATGAAATTGCAGGAGGCTTTCAGGAAGCTCCATTGTTCTAAGTCTGTCTCCCAGAACATATCAATAATACAAATATTGAGAAGAAGCACACAGCCTCTTAGCGTTATACCTAGCTAATGGAGGGGAGAAATATGTGCTTGAAATATTCTGCTCCACTTTTCTTCCCCTGGCTTATAACTGGGCAAAACAGAGCCAATGGAGTGACACAGAAAGAAAGGAAGGGAGGAACCCTCAAAGGAGTCTTCTTCCTTTGTCTCATTCAGCAGCTGGCATCTCCAGTTGAACCAGCTCCTGCACAATTCTAACAGAAAACTCTCTGGCTACCACTGGTCTTGTCCCCTACAGGCTCAGACCTTCTTCTCTGCCTGGGAGAAACACTGCTTCCAGGAGGCCCAGCAGTGGGTGTGTTGACTTCCTGGCTCTCCGATACCCAGTACATCCTCCCACCCACCCCTGACATCTACCTGAGCCATAGCCCTCCGATATCATAGTAGCTGGACTGCTATAGTATGCACCTGGCATTTTAGCTAGAATCAGGAAAGGACAGACTGGGGAAGGAGGGCTTTCTGCAAAGCCTTCTCTTCAGGCCTGAGGTCTCAGAGCTAGGCTGTTTAGTTTTTAATAAAATGCATAACCGGGCCTGAATGCAAACAGCTGGGATGGGAGATCACTACTTACATGCCAAATACCAGGCAATTTCTTGTCAGACTGAAGAGCAAACACAAACCTCTTCATGTCAAAAGGTAGATACGAAAGGCCATGAGGCTCTTGGAACCCCACAGAGTGCTTCATCACAGTGACCCCTGTAATCCACCACCAACTAAAACCAAATGTAGGCATCCCTGGGATCAAGGCAGACAGTAACCTAGAGTAGGGGTGCAGTTTAGTGTGAATTTAATTCTCACTAAATTCTTTCTCTGTTCATGTCAGCTCCAAATCCAGCTCAAAGCCATGAGAATAGCTTGGCCGTGAGCACCAAGAACAGAGGGCAGCAGTAACCACTTCAAAACTTCTAGTCAAGAGTCTGGAAGGGTCTGAGAGAGGTCAAGTGCCTATCACAGCCATTCATTCATGTGCTCATTCACTTGAGACATATTAATTATTATAACGGCATCCAAGACATGCTATAACTCACACCTTCCTTCATTCGTGACAACACCTATTGGTCGACTACCTGGGTTGCCATGCCAGGTGTTAAGGGGGCACATTATTTTTATGCAAAATTCTAAATGGCCTTGAAGAGTTTACTATCTTAGCAGGGGAATTAAAACATGGCAAAAACAGCTAGAATTCAGGGTGATGAGTGATGAGTGACATGAGAGAACCCACAAAAAATGACAAGACTTCGGAGGAGCCACTGGAGGGCAGTTTGAGAGCGATGAGGAAGCTGAGCACGACCCTCCTGGCACGGGATGGGAACTACTCTAAACATGGGAGTGGGGGCGCTCAAAATACAAGCAGGACTGTGTGAAGCACATACTCAAAAAAGCGCCACCATGACAGCTTTTTTTACAGGAAAAGCTTTCCTGTACAAAGCACATACAGGAAAAGCACTGAGTGGAGCATGGTGAGCGGACACTGAAGGTAAACTGTATCCAGACTCCCATCCCAAAAGCATGAGACAGTCAGAGCCTCTGTGAAGAAGCTGGTCTCTTCGCTGGAAACAGGCACAGGCAGAGGTGCACAGTATTCAAGTCTTCCCTGGCTGCAGTGTGAAGGATAGAGCAGAGGGAACTCATCCGGGCAGGGAGACCAGTCAGAAGGCTTCTGCAATGAGGCAGGCCTGCACTAGGGTGGTGAGGACAAAGGGCAGCTTCATGAAGCCTGACTGTTGCTCGGTGTCACTAGTTCAAACCTGGAAAACAGACACTGAGCTTGGCTTTGAGAGGTGACATATTTCCACACAGAACTGGGCTCCAGGTCAGAAAGTCTAGTTTCTAGCCCCAAGGCAAGCAAAAACCAGCTGTGTGGTTTCAAGCAAGTCCCTTAACCTCTCTGTGCTTTGGTCTCTTTGGCTGTCACAATCCATAGTCACATCTCATGGGAATTACTGTTAGGATGGGCAGATGTGAAAGTATTTTCACTTTTCTGGAAGAACTATAAAAACATAGGCTAATAACAGAAGGACAGTTTCTATAAGATGGTCCTTAAAGGCTCTGTATTGTCTTGGCTTCTAAGTCAGAGACAATCCAACTCTAGAAATGGGCTAATTTCACTGAAATGTGTCACTTTCCATTTTCCTCAGCCCTAATGGGCTGACTGATAACAGGAGCTAGTGCAATGTTATGAGATCTCCATAAACAGACCTGAGTCACAACCAGCTCAGTGCCTCCATGTCCACTTACAAGACAAGGAGCAGTAGAGTAATAATGGCAGGGGAATGGAACCAGCCAATCCCAGCTCTGCTGTCTACTCTTTGCAAGCCTGAGAAGTTTGCTACTGAGCCTTAATTTCTCCATCTGCAAAGCAGAGTTACTTCTCTCTATCCCTAATACTAAGGAGAGTACTAAATAAATATGCACCAAAAAGCACAGTGCCTGGTACAGAGTAAGCACTTGATAAATAGTGACTATTCTTTGCTGTCATTTTTATTATTGCTGACATCATAGGCATTGTTTCATTAATTTCAAACTACAATATTTTGCATATCCACTCTAGCATACCAGATGGCTGCTTAAAAATATCTGAATCAGTTAAAAAAACAGTTTTCAAGACATTCCATTGAGTAAGTCACTGGCTTACTTTTCAAGTTGAAAAATCTCATATCTTACAGAAGATGTCTTTGCAGAGATTGTCTTTTTAAAACACTACCACATGTTTTGCCAGTACTCAACAAACTGTTTTTCAAGAAAAGAAAAAGCGCGCACTCACACACATTCACACTCAACACAGATGGTTCTGTTGTCAAGAAAATATATCAAGCCTGAAATGTTTCCATTGTCAAAAGACGACAGTGTTTGGCAGGCCTAAAAATGTTTGTCATCTTAAAAGTATTTATGCAAAAGCAGAAAATAAACTATTCAATATTTTAGTCACATTAGGTGATTAAGTCAAGTCATTGGGGTTGGGTTTAAATGTTCTTGGAGGAAATTCACCTTCTCCAACCCAGCTAGTTTTATCTTACTGCATATAAAGTTTAAACCATTTCTTGCATTTGATCCGTGTTACCTGTAGAGTTTTTTGGCATTTGCACAAGGCAAAGGCTAAAACCTCCCTCCCCACCTACCAGTCCACCTCCATCCAGTGTTCTGGCAACACTTTCTGAATTAAAAGCATTTACTAGCTCTGAAACCTTGAGCGGCTTACTGACTTCCCAAGTCTCCATTTCCTCTTCTTTTAAAAAGTTGGGGTGGAAGTAGGGTTGAGAGAGAATATAAGCCCTGCCTGGCTCGCCCTGAAAGGCTCCCAGAGGATGGGTCGGAAAAACCTTTTTGTTAATGGTAAAGCCATCTGAAAGGGTGGCAAAGGAGAGGGAGGTGTTTAACCCCATAAAGCGAAAGCTTATTCAACTAAGACTTTGCTCAACAATTTCCCTGAAAAGCCCTTAAATAAATCCTTGTAAGGGCAAAAAGGTGTCTCTTTTGCTAAATGCAACTGTGTTGAGTTCATATAGAAGCAGAGGCTCCCAATGGCTTTCCTTAATGATTGTTTTTTCACCAGAATTAAAGAAATGTATGCCCTTTTGAAACTGTTTGTGAATATGTGTCTTGTGAAGTTATAAATACATTTAGATCCATTTCTCTTCCCTTCTTATAAAGACATTGATGTGTTTTTTCTGACATGCCTCATGAACTCAGTCAATCACAAGTCTTTCTTAATGGAAACCACATGTCTGCCCAGAACTGTGTAATTATAATGCTAGGATTCTTGGCACTGCCAGGAAAAGGGGCATTGTCAAACCAATTAAAGTTTATTTACTTACATACCATTTCTGGATCAGAATGTTCTTTCTTTTATGCTGATGCTGAGAAAATATATATCTCATCAAGTTGTAATTGTTTTTTTTGGACAGATCAACTTTTCTTACCAATTATATTCCTCGTTTTCAGTTCCTTTGCATGTAACTAAAAATTTCTTTAAAAAGACATCTGGGAACAGCATCATGAGATGTTCTGTAAATAAGACTTTGCACATTTCACACCAAAATTACTGTGCTTGTCTATTTTGCTACTGAAATGGAATTTTATAAGATTTATCTCCACTAAGGGGTATATTAAAAGCCTCCTTTAGATTTGTTAGGGATTGAACATGGCCTACAAAGAGGTCTGGGCTTGGTATCTGGCTCAGCTACTGAATCAATGGATTATCAAGAGAAGAAAGTTTCTTAAATTCTCAGTATTTTCAGCTGAAAAATAGGAATAAAGATTCTATTCAGGGAAATAATAGTGATAATGGGAAGTACCATGGTTAGTGGGGAAACAGTGGGGTGGATATTTAGAGGCAGGCACCAGCTAGCTGACTGGCTAGCCCTTTAACCACTCTGAGCCTTCTTTTGTTATCTGTAAAGTGGGACCAATAATACTTATCCTGGGAGTCTCCAAGAACTGATTTGCATTTAAAATTAAATAAGTAGAAGATACCTTGCAATGTAGAAAGCAGTTACCCCTGCCACTCTTTCTGACTGACTCTATCCAGTCTTCCAAGCTCATGTCAAGAGCCATGATCACAAATCAGCAAAAGTAAAATGGAGGAAAAAATCTTAGTTCATGACTAGAACCAAAAGACTGAGGGATTAAACGAACCAGACTGAAAATCTCAAATTTCAGCCCAACTAAGAGGAAAAGGTCCAGTTAAGGAAAGTAAGCTTGTCCTGGGGACACAGGGCACACCAATGCCTATGAACATCTCCAGCCACTTCCCTCCTTGGAGAGAAATGACCCCAGTTTGTTGTCAAGGCAGGTGGGAAGATCATGAGTTACATTATTCTGATGCTGTTCCCACACTTCCCAGGAGGAAGGTGCAAAGAACAGGCAGTAGGAAAGCCATTCAAACCTTTAGTGGGATGGGTTTCTTAATCCTGCAGGTGGGTGTTCTTAGTGAGAGGACAATGTGACCTACATCTCTCATCTCTCCTGGCCACAAAATTAAATGAGATTCCTCCTTAACTTCTGCCAAGGACAAACGGATAGGAAGCTCTAACAATATGACTAGACTAATAGCACAACCCAGTTCTCCACAGGCACAATAAGCAATCTGATCCCAAATATTACTTGGTTTTTGCTTTACTCAAATCCAACAGGTACGCCAGCATTAGCCTCCTTAAACTCTTGCCCTGAGAATCAAAGGAACTTTCATCATACAAAGTCCATCATAAAAAATGTGACTGTGCCTTGTTACAGGGGTCTGTGCTAACACAACCACCCAACTAGGCAAAAGAGCTACACAACCCATAGGGTGTGCTCCTTGACATCAGGGGCTGCTCTGTTAGTGACAACTCTGGAAGCATCATTTGTACGCCTTTTGAGTAAAGTGCTATATTCTTACTCTATATCTAAAGTTTTGTCTGCCTTTATCATTTGTACCATATTAACTTGATGCCTAATAATGAGAATAACTGATCTTGCATTACCATTTTATATTTCACCATTTGAGTGGTTATTTCATCAGAACTTCATTTCTACCTCAAAATCCACAATATACCATTACATTAAGAGATCTAGTAGGGCAAATAACACAGTTTTGCTCAAACTAATAATGCAGAAAATTCAGGAATGACTTTTTTATTAGGTAAGAATTCTTGACTCTAGACAGTGCCAAATGATAAGATCCCTAGTTCATTTTTGAACTAACAATGCAGAAAATTTAGGGTTGATTTTTCTCATTATGCAAAAATTCTTAACTAGAAAGTGAGTTCTCCTGCTTTATTTTAATTTTTGAAAATTTATTCTGGATCTAAGATTTCAGAAACACATCAGTTACATGAAAGGCACATTTCTGGCCTCCAACAACACACTCAGACAGTACAGAGCTGCCTCATGGGTGAACGGCCACCCACAGAGAGAAGATTGGGTGTTCTAGCTGGTTATTCCTCTGCAATGTCTAACAAGGCACCCCCTACACATTGGCCAAGTTTCGAAGAAAAGTGAACTTCTGTCTTGGAGATCCTCTCCTTTACAGGAGAACTTGAGAAATGTGAGCAATTGCTATGAAATTGGAGAAAGGGTATGCCATAACCTTCCCCAGTGACCAGATTTTCCCTTTTCTACTTGTCCCAAACATCTTATTACCTTTGGATTTTTACATACAAATGGTATAAAATAACCTGAGCCTAGGGATTAATGGCTCTTCCTGGAGTCATACTTTATTTGACATGAGACTAAGATTCAATGTGGAATAGTCATTGAAGGGGAACATTTCAGGCAGAGTGACAGATCAGTGATACGGAAGGCTTTAGATATGTTTGGCTTAGATCTGCTGAGAACATGGCAGTGGGCATTCTGTGATTATAACCTCCAAGTTCCTCTGAGCCCTTTGAATCTAGGAGGATGAACGATCTCCCAGTGCACAGGAAGCTCTAGACACCCCTTGGTGTGGTGCTAAAGAATGTGCCTAGAACAGGCATCATGTCAACTGCAGTAGACTCCAGGATCTGCCATTTGTGAAGCTCTATAAGCTTGAATATATTCTTTAACCTCTCCAACTCCCTTACTCCCTTGCAAGGTTGTCGTTAAGGATTAACTGGACAGTTAAAGAAAGCACCCAGCACCCTGCCTGGGACAAGGTAGTTGAATGAGAAAATCTTAGTTGTCTCCCATTTCACATCACAATGCACATTTTGCATTACTCTACCTATGGGTAGGGCGGCCTTAGCCTGAAACTATGAACTAAGAAAAATGATCTCATCTTTAGTCAGAGACACACAATGCAATTTTCTCGAATGATGCACAGAGACTCCCAAAATGTGTTAGCTCAAACCCTACTGGATTCCAGGGGTGCAAAGAGGGGTCAAGTACTATAGCAAAGAGGATTCAGACTCCTTGAGGATCTTGGCCCTGGTTTTGGCAGTCTGGCCTCCAGCCTTTGAGAATATAAATGACTTTAACAGATTCTGGGCCCCAAATCCAAGTTTAATTAAGTGGTGACTTCATGGCTTATAGAAGTATTACACAGGACTTATCTGGAATTCACTCTTTCCTACGCCCTTTCTTTTATTGGATAAATCTGATGATCATACTGATTTCTTGGATCTTTTTATCTAGAAAGGAATTTTTCTGGAAGTACTTAGTACTTTTTAATCAAATCAAGAAAGATGCCCAGGACTTTATAAATAACTTGTAAGCACATAATTTCTTAAGACACTTTCTTGATAAATTAGTGATAATTTTGTTACAATTTTCCCTAACTTTTATGAGATATTTTAGCTAACTCTCAGTCTGTAGGTTAATCACAAAAATTGCTGTTTTAGATTTTTGGATTTCCAAAGTTGTGAATTCTGTCTTCTATTAAAAAAATGGAGTTTTCTTTTACTTCCTCCAAATCTGCTTTCTAAAAGCAATTTCAAAATGTGAGCTTACTCTTAACTAATTAATTCAATTCTGGAGTGAATTTATGAAGTAATTAGGAGGCCAAAGACATGGGAAAATGATGGAAGGTAAAGCAGATCTTAATATAATTTCTCAAAAAAATCTGCATATTTAGTAAATGTCTGCTTAAGTAGCCTTTATGAAACTGGAAACCTCTATTAATTATTACTGTATTTCTAGTTTAAATGCAATAAATGTAAACAATTATGATACTCAGGCCTATCCCTAGAAGAAGGAAATTCACATACCACGTGCCTAAATATGGCAGAGCTATATATAAGACAAGCTTTAAATGACATATGTTATACCTCCTCTCTTGATAAATATTCCCTCACAAGGACCTGGAAGGCCAGATCTGATTTCAGAATTCTTAGACTCTTCCAAGTTCCAGTCACGAACTTTGAAGTGAGATAGGAAGGCCAGCCCATCATATGCCACCCTCCTTCTCCTACCTCTGGTTCAGATCAGCATCTCAAGGGGCCTTCACACACACATATGAAGTGACGCTCCAGCCCTCTCATCCAATCACCTTCTTCATCCTCTACAAACAGCCTTTCATCCCGTCCACCACTCAAGAGTCGGGAGGCATGCACTGGACACACTCTGGAAGGGCAGAGCCAGGTGAGGGGCCACACGGGCCTGGGGACTGGACTCACAGCCATAGAGGAATAAGACTCCTGGGTGCCAAAAACCCTGAAATCTAGAGGGTGCCCGGGTTCCACGTGGTCCCGTGGACCTCTCATCCCGTAGGGAGGGGTATGAGGGCCAAACTGGAGCCTGCTAAGGAGTGAAGTCCAGAGAAGACCCTCGGAACTGGGCCCAAGAGTGGTACTGGACATTCAGCCACACTCCTTATCAATGGAAACACTATGTATTCTATGTAGTTTAATACTAAGCATTTTGCAATTTCTAATTTTCTAAAAATCGCTAATCCTCATTTTTAGTGTTGGTCACCCTCCATCTAGTTCTCAATCTTAAAAAATCCATATTTCACCTAAGCAGGAATGTTTTTCACCTGTGCACATGCAGTTCCCTGTGCTGTAAATACCCCAGTCCTCCCACCATCTCCTAGCCCTGCTGACTCCTCCTCAACCTGCAAGATTTTGTTTGGGCAACCACTGTCTCCAGGACACCTTCTGTGCTCATGTCCCACTGTTTGGGGCAGCCATTCCCCAACTCTGTGGTACCCAAGTCTCCTCTTTAAAATCACTATATTGTACTCCACCTTATTGAATTTTAATTATCACCTCTGCACCCCAATTCTGAGCTCCTCTGACCAGTCTTATTTATGTTTACATTTATATTCCAGATCCCAATACTTGTTTGTGAAAATGAACTAAACTCAGTGGTGGCCTCTTCTCAAATGTAACCTTCTCAACAAGGCCTTCCCCAACCTCTCTAAAATAGCACCCCATTCAAGCTCTGGGCCCTAACCCTGCTTTATTTTTCTTTATAATGTTAACTATCTGACATTATACTGTGTATTTATCTTCCCCATCTAGGATGTGAGTTCCACAAGGGCAGGGACCTTGTTTATATATTACTGGCTGCTAAATCCATGGTACATAGACTTGGCAGGCAGTCAATAAATTATGTTGGATAAGTGAATGCAGTAAACATGTCTGAACTATTTCAGCTTCCTCAAACTTCAATCCTTTGTATATCATTTTGCCAGTCCAATAATACTGCCATTATTATCATTTACTTAATAATTTTACTTAAATTGGCTCACTATTTCATTTAAGTAAAATTATTTTCACAGAAAACTAGTAAACTGAAGACAACCATAAATATAGGTATGTAATGATTAAATCACAAATGCTGTGTGTCTTCTAAAATCATCCTACAGTGTCCACACCCTGGTAACCTACCATACTTTGCAAAACGCGCTGACTTGATCCAACACACCTTCATTTCCCCAACTGGGCCAGATTGCAAAGTCTATTATAAATGCATTTCACCTTCCATTGAAAAATATTCACAACCTGAAACATTTAGTGACTATACCCTAAGCATCTCCCTATCATGGAAACTTGAAAAACTTGGCCCAAATACCATACTTCTCAGATTGCAGTGAATGAACCTCAAGCACACACAAGTTTTTCTGTCTCATTTTCTTTTTGAAAGAAAAAACAGTTCTCACAGAGAAAAAAAATAGAATGAAAAAAAGAAATAAAATGAAAGATCCATATTGACAGCTCTTACCCAGAGACTCAGCTCTGAGATTTAATCTGTGTTGCAGACTGAGACATTGACACTTTCTGAGTCTGTGTAATACTCCAGAACAGGAAATATGGTCAACAGTCATTCTAAACAATGGAGGGATAACTTCAAAAAATACATTAGTCCTTATAATCAGTTTCCATAAAAATCCCAAATTTTCTTGGTTTCAACAAAATCAGGACTCTTCTTCAAAATCTTTCAAAATCAGTTGCTGAGTTTGGTGTTTTAGAAAACTCCTTACATCTAGGTAATGAATTAGTCTTCAAACCTTCTGTCTCAGGGCTAAGAGGTAACATGAGATATTTTCAGTTACAGAAAAGAAAGTTTTCCAAGCATTTGTGAGAAATTGATGATTTTTTGCCTCTTAAAATGCTGTAACTACACACAAGTATTTCAAGTCTATTCAAGTGCCGAGACCTCAGGATCATAAACAGAGAATCAGTATGTTCCAATGATGACATGGTAAAAGTGAACACCAAATTCAGTAGTCCTGACAGCTTCAAAACAATGCTATCTGCTGATTCTTAGTGGATTTTTTTTCTTCCTTATTTGAAATGAAGCACAAAGATTTAATAAGAAATAAAACCTACCAACATCATATTTGCCACTACAAATACACATGTATAAAAATGTGCATTACAATTGTATTATAGCAGTAATAACATCCAATTCTTTTTCTACTGTTTTTCTGTCCTACTGTTTGCTTTTCCTGCTGTTTTGCTACAAAAAGTTGCTTGTACATTGCTAACAGTGAGAGTTAGTGTCGTATAGAACAGCCGTTCTCAAATGCGGTCCCACAGAACCCTGAGCTGTTAAGCTTCTTTTAGATGGTGAATGAAGTCAAAGCTGTTTTCCTAGTAATACAGCTGTGCTGACATTTTTATAGTGGGTGCAAAAGCAATAATGGATAAAACAGTGATGATGCCTTAGTGAGAATCAAGGCAATGGAACCAAGCCAGTGATTGTATTCTTCACCATCATAAACTCGTAGTAAACACACACATGCACGTGCATACAAAACATAAAAACTATTTCATGTTAAGAATGTTCTTGAGGTAGTCAAAATATTAATTTTATTAAACTTTGTTAAAATATTAAATATTTTTTATCTCAATCCTTCTTACATCTTCTGAATATTCTGTAAGATGAAATGGGAAATACCTATTAAATAAAGCTTCCTGCTGCATGCCAAAGTACAGCAGTAATTTCAGGTAAAGAGCTTGTGCAATTGCTTGAACTGTGAGCTGAACTATCAGTTTCTTTTGCAAAACAGCATTTTCACTTGCAAGTTTAACTGACAAACAATGGTTATTCAGACTTTGGTGCGGTACCTGGCAAACATCTTTTTTAAATGAGCAAAGTGAGACTGTCATTTCAAGGAAAACAATTGACAGTCTTGTGTTGCCAATGATAAAATTCAAACTTACAACTGAAAATTGAAACTTTAGAGAACTTGTATCCTGTGATACAAGTTTGACAGCTTCCTAATAATTTTCTGTTGAGATTGTGAAATCAGTGAAGATGAATTTTTAATATTGTATAATAAACTATATCATGTAATTCAATGAACATAACTCATGAACCAATATTTTCCAAATAACCAGTGCATGATGTTATAAAATCACGATGGATAAAAGAGCCATTCAAATTGAAAGATATGACAATAGATTTTTATATAAAAAGTACAAAAAGTTTGACGATATGGTTTCAGATTCAACACTACAACCAACTTTTAAGAAAGTATCACTTGCCAGGTTTTGGTGCACTATCAAAGAAAAATATTCACAATTATCTGAAAAAGACTAATACTCGATGGACAGTGACCGTAAGAGGGTTTGTGGGGGGGACTTGGTGAAGGGGGGACCCTAGTAAACATAATGTTCTTCATGTAATTGTAGATTAATGATAACAAAAAAAATGAACATGAAATACAGATGATTTCAGACAAAGAAAAAAAAAACAAAAAAAACCCTAATACTCTTTTTCCAACTACATTTATTTGTGAAGCTGTATTATTCTTCATACACTTCACCCAAAGTAACATAAAGCAACCTAATGCAGAAGCAAATATGAGAATCATGTATTCTATTAAGTCAGACATTAAAGAGATTTGTAAAAATGTAAAGCAATGCCAGTCTTTCTCAATAGATACTTTTGTTTTTTAAAGTAGAGTTTTTCTCATTTGAAAATGTGTTTATGTTAGTTTAGATTGGTATTGTCATTTTTAAAAGAATGATAAATACTTTACTAGTTTCTTATTTTTATTTATAATACAGTGAGTATGGATAGATATAAGCAACATAAACACAAGTTCTTCAGAACCTCAATAATGTTTAAGATGTAGAGAGGTCCTGAGGTCAAAGGATTTGAGAAGTAATGCTATAACCTTGAAGAGACTGGAATCTGTAGTTACGAGGATTCAAAAATTATAACTCGGGCATTTATTGACTATATGACCCTTGCACAAGTCATTTCATCTTTCTGATCCTCAGTTTCCTAATCTGTAGAAGTAAAAGAAGTTTCCTGACCTCACAGGGCTATTATGAGAATTCCAGGAAGTGGCTATATTGTCTTTAACACAAAATAAATTCTTAATAATTACTAGGTGCTGATATCACCTTCACCTTGTCCTTGTTGGCCAACTTATTAGGTTGATGCTGATAAGAGCTGTTCTGATTTTGAAGGAGAGGAGAAATTGTCCCCCAAAAGAGTGATGAGGGTGCCCTCCCCTCATGGGTTACATGCCCGCCTGAGTTTGGTCTGAGCCACAATTTACTACAACGTTGTCTGACACAGCGGTTCTACCAGCGTTTAGCTCTCTTCTTACCAACTAAAGGAAAGTAGAAGCCAGAGAAGAGAGAAAATTGTATCATTTCCTGAGGCCACCAATGTCTTTTTCATTTTAAGTCACCAGCTCAAGTGTGTGTGTGTGTGTGTGTGTGTGTGTGTGTGTGTGTGTGTTTTAAGCAGAGGTGGATGCTCAGAATAAACCAGTTACTTCCAATTCACTTTTGTGATAGTCTCGGTGTTCAAAGACAGTTTGTAAGCTCTGGAACTTTTTGCTGTGGTCTTAGGGAAAGAAAATACTGTAGAATGAGAAATCAAAGAAAACCCTTTTTCCTCATTTTCCATTTATTCTGTAAGGCCTGTGGGATAAGTACCCAAACAACAAAAATAACTGTTTCTCTATTTTCCCTTATTACTTTTTTTCCATAATTTGAAAACATAAAGCTCTTTCCACTAGCAGTCTTTCTAATTCTTTCTATTCCTGTTCCAGTGCAAAAAGAATTTTGCCAACGAAAGTGCTATAAACAGCCATGCCCTAGCTGAAAAAGGCAATATGCCGTCAGCCTGACATATACCTCGCTTTTCCGCTCATTGTCAGCCCTGTGATTGATGGTGTAGTTCATTAATGTAGGACGATTGTCAGCTTTTCCTGAATAAATATAAAAAGAAACAAAGAAATCCCCACCCTTTCCAAGCCATAGTGAATTATTTCCTATTTTCCAGTCTTAAATTTAAGGATCCATAGGGCATTCATCTCGAAGTAAATTATGAACATACCCTTCAATGGAAGAAATTTTAGTTTAGGTTCAGGGCTGAAATATTAGAGAGAGAGAGAGAGAGAGAGAGAGAGAGAAGGGGGGCGGGGAGGAATGTTATTCACAAGGATGAAGCAAGTGAGGCACCTAAAACTGTACTTACTTTAAAGCAATATTTCATCTTTAGTATATAGAGTCATGTAAAATGCAAGAAATTATCACCTTTGCAAACCTATTAAGTCAAAATGATCTGTCATGTGCTCAGCTGTACATAACAAAAATCACAAGAAAAGAAAGCAGTGAAGTGGATGGATAGTTAGAGGACTAACTTACAGCTGGATAGGCAAGTTGATTAATGTCAGTACACATTAAAAGGAAGTTTTATGGAAACAACCAAAATAGATTTTCCTTTCTATTTTTTTACTCCTAATGCCAGTTAGGAATGTGTTCATTGCCAGACATATGTATATATACAAGCTGAAGAGAAGTATGATGGCTATACTTGGCCACATTCGCTCTTTCATCACGAGGTGTTGCCTCTGTGACTTCTCTCTGCAGTGGCATCCTTATCATTCTGCCTATTTGAACTGTCCTAACTGGGTCTTTGCTGACTCCGTCAGTCCCAAGATCAACAAACACCACAGGGTGGGTCTTGCTTTCAGCTTGGTGTACAAAAAGCAACAACCGAAACAAAAACAAAAAGCATATGGTGCTCACAAGTTAATGAATATAGAGCGTTCTGGGCATTCTGCTCCTGTACAGATTTTCTTGGGTGGTAACATGCTAATGACAGTAATAATTTATTCTAAAGACGTGCTAAATTTCTTGAGTCGAATTGTGAAGTATTTTGAATACCACTGGAAGGCAAGGGAAACTGAGAAGTGTAGGGAAAAACTGGCACTCGGCCAACCACTTGAAAATCCCACCTGATTGTAACAGAAGGTGATTATTAAGGACCAACCAGCAGATCCTAGATGATTTCTTCTTAAAATGACAGCTGGCCTATGCATCAGGCATTCTTAGCGCAGGGCCCTGTTTTCAGGAGGTTCTAATTCTTCATAATGTAGGTAAAGGAGTGGAACCCTAACAATAGTTCCAGTCATGAGCACCAAGCACAAGCCAGGCACCGTGCTAGGCACGGTATTTCATTCAATCCATGTTCCAACTCGGTTAGGTCTGGACTGTCATTACTCCCATTTTAAAAACGAGGAAGACGGGGTTCAGATTACACAAGTGGCTTTTTCAAGGTCACATATGAGAACGTGGTAAGGCTAGGGTGCTCACCCCACCCTTGCCTGACTCCAGAGCCAGAACTGTCAGCATTAAAATATGTGGCTTCTAATTAAGTCTGAAATGTTGGGAGAATTTCTATCAAGGAATAGGACAATCTTCCCCTGGCTTTTAAATGCTCCTGGAAGTGGTGATATCCATTTCATTTCTCATTTCCTCTTCACCCTAACCATACTCAGTTGGCAGAGCAGACATCACATTCATTTTCCAGATGAAGAAAAGAAAGTCCAGGGAGGCTAGAGGACTGTGTTAAGGTTCAAAAGCCATGACTAGAAGAGCTGAGGCCAGAATGTGGGTCTCCTTGGTGTATCGTAATTTTGCTATGAAGTGGTAAATGATAAAGCAAATAAATAAACCAGCAAAGCCTGTCAAAGTCACTTAGTGGAAAGGTAGTAGCTGTTGCCATATTCCATTTTGCAAATTCTTAGCTTGTTATATAATAAATACCATGCTTCCCTAAGAGCAACCAAGTGCTTTGGAATTCTCCAGATGCACTGAATATCATATTATCTCAACAGCTCCAGTTGATGGGATCCTAGATCTTTCAGGATGAGGAAAGGTAAAGGGTCCTGAGAAATGTGAGGTGGAAGTGGCAAAGCTGCCTAAAATCAACAGCAAGACTCAACACATGAAACTCTTCCATAAGTAGCCAATCAGCAACATATCTGTCCCTACTTCTTAAATAGTCACAGCAGCACTTTCAGCAGGAGACAGAATGAGAATCAGTTGTGGGAAATGGGGAGTTCTAAAGAGGGAAAAGTGCCCTCCTATAAACTCCAAGCTTTCCATGTCACAGAGACCCAGAGATGACGATACAAGGCCCCCCTAGCTTTACAGCAAATTAAGATTTTTTTGGAATCTGTCAGGGCCTGGCCATGACATTCCTTCAGAATACCTCACAAAGTTGGAAATAAACCAGAAGAGCAGTAAATTTCCCAATTAAATCTCCTAAGTGTCCCTGACTGATAGCACTGCTCACCTTCATAATTTTATGACACCAGAGGATAAAATATCACCTACCACCTCTCTGACTTCAAAAGCCCAGCTCACCGTAGTTCACAGTGTGTGTGCCCTCCCGCTAGATATTATCAGTTGGGACAGTGTGTGCACTTTCTGCTCCTTAAAGATGTGTTGAGTTGTGGGCCAATGAGGAGTATAATGAACCAGCACCGATAATGTACATACAATGAATTTATTGTGTATTCCAAAGGACTCTTCCTTCCTATTTTCTCCCCAGCAAATTGAAAATTATATTTGTAACCTGATTTTAAAGCACTCTGAATGTGCATTTCTTGGAGCTATTAACTGAGTTTGGATTGCGTTTTACATTTCTTTCCTGTGCATTTATTATGGAACATCCAAGAGAGAAAAGAAATTAATGATCAAGGAATATCAGAGCCTTGCATGCTTTTGTGTCTTCTGCATACAAGGGAACAAAACATCAACCTTTGAAATAAAAGATTAAAAAATTGTGAAGTTAGATGCAGTGGTTTTCCTTATCTTTATGGATTGCAGACTCTTGTGAAAATTTGATAAGAGCCTTTCCCTAGGAAAATGCCTATTACTTAATAAAACATGTTCCACCCATTTTTAAAGTTTCATTACCCCCCACCAAAATCTAGTCTTGAATTGCCTATAGATTAAGAATCCCTGAATTATAATCCCTAAAACCATGAAAAATCAGGTCATCTAACTGACTTGTCCTGTGTGCTCACAGTTACAGATGATGTTCATGGTTTAACATTGCGAATACAGTGGCTATTTAAATTTTACTGGAACCCACACCTCCTGACCCCTCTTTTCCTTTCTTCTTCACTGGATGCATTATTTGGTTTTTGCATGATTGTATAAAGGAGAATTGAATTAGAAACACTGTTGAGAGAGCTGCTTTTGCATCTCTGCCACTTAAGATGCAGACCTTGAGAGAGGAGACTTTGCCAACAAGAGAAAACAGTGTGCATTCCCAGGGCAATCAAACCGGAAGGGTCATACTTCCAAGAGATAACCGGGGCTGAAAAGGAAGCCAAGCTGGTAGGGAGCTGGGTGACACCACAAATGAATTGTGTAATGATTTCCACTAGGGAGTTTAGTGGGGCTGACACCGTGAGTCCTTCACCATTGTCCCAAGGTGGTGGCTATTGTGTCCATTTTTACAATCTAATTTTACAATAGATTAACTTGGGAAAGACTAGATAGCAGAGGATGTATGGTGCATATGAGTGGAACCAACCGATTTGGTTATCAGAGAGCGCAGCACTTTTGCATATCCCCTGCTTATAGAGAGGAATACATCAAGAGCCACCACTGCCAAATCACAAAGCAGCCACGGATTCCACTGAAGGCAATACCACTTTTAATGCTGCCGAGAAGTTAGGTTTACAATTAGTTTGCAATTTCACAAACTCATACAATCACAGTCATGTCAAAAAAGGCCCATCTTGCATTCTCACTGATGATGAAATTCAAACACACAATCAATTTGTGAGACATACCAACTATACCCAGCTATGCCTAACACATAAGGAAGTTTGGTTCCTAAATGGAACAAGAAAACAACTCCAATTTCTATTCTCTACTACCAGAAGGTTTCTGTCTACCTTGTTTTCTGCCTTATAAAGCCATAGAAATGAGTCTGACTTGCAAAATTCTATTTTTAAAAACTCTTCCTATTTACATATGCTTTACTTCTCACAAGAATGTCACCTTCCTATTAATGCAACACTTAACAAAGGCAATGTCAGAAACATGCCACTGGTGGGGGCTTTGTTTCTCCCTTGCCATGTTTTGATTGGGATCTGTGTTAATTCATGTGCCCTCATTGTAAGACAACTGAAAATTATCATTGTCAATACAGTTTCCTAAGAATCCCAGAACCCAGGCAATTAGGTACAAATAAGCCATTGTCAGCAAAATAAAGAATGTCATCTAATGTCTCAGATGAATAAAAGAAACAGCTGAAAAAGGAAGGGAGGGAGCACCGGGAGAGAAAGAGAAAGCGGACCCAGAACTTCTTTATGGGGTCCAAGTAAAAGGAAAAAACTTTATATGCCTAAATAAAGACAGCAAAAAATAAACATGCTTGGAAAATCATTATCCAATATACTTTAAAGTCAATTCCTAAAAACAGCTTTTCTGAAAAGCTTTCGGGTGACTGTTTATACATTAAAATCAACATTTAAATTGTGCTGCAAAGCTTATTGTGCACTACATAAGCAATTCTAAGACCTCTAGAACAACATAGCTTTGGGTCTAATCCACTGAAAACACACTCTTTGCACATGAAAATTTTGTTCGCTTTGGTTGGGAAAAATTGAGGAATGTGCTTGTCTCCAAGTTAGAAGGTCAAGAAAGCATTTTTAAAATATATTCCTCCACGAATGACCAAGTAGTCAGGGCCCCTCCGTGTACCTGAGAGGTTTGCCAGCCAAGATGCAGATGGATTCCTGAAAGAAGCATTCATGCCTTAAATATGCATTTATGCTCCCTCAAAAACACAGTTTCAACTTTCTTTTCTTTTTTTTTTTTTTTTTTCAAAAATAGGAGTTCAGAAATGAGGAAAGTTGGAAACACATAAATTCTGTTTGTTTAAAACAATGGTGAGTATTTTTTAAATAAGGTATTAGTAAAGAAAAACCTTAGGCATCGGACAGATCCCAGTTACATGACAAATGCTAGCATGGATTTTGCAGCTCACTTTCTCCAAAGTGAAGAGCAACTCTCAGCCACGACATTCAGTGAGGACAACAATCCATCTAATGACATAGGAGATGTATTTTATTCTGTTATCTGTATGTACCAGTTCATGTTCACTACTTTTCAGAATATTATTTCACCTAACAATTGAACAGCTCATCAGATTCCCACATATAGGAATAGGGGTTATTCTACAAAAACAAGTAGTACCGACCAAAAATAAAATAAAAGGAGATCACTAGCAGCACAAGAAGTCAAACTTTTGACCCAGAAATTTTACATCTAGGAGTCTATTCTAAGACTGTAATCAGAATGGTAGTCAAGGATATTTCGAATGCTGACATTTATGGATGTGTAAAACTGGAAATAACCTAAATATCCAATAATGAGGAAATGGTTGATGAGATATTAAACCACTATGAAAACATTTTCCAAAAATGCTTAGATGATGTAGGGAAATTCTTATGACATCATATTAATCTGAAGTTACAGGATTCAAAGCAGTATACAAATGATCAGGCTTGTAGTTAACCATACTCCTCAGTTTATGGTACAAGATAATCTCTGGATTCCTTTAAATATAGATATATACATTTTATTCTGATTAAGAAACAGGAACAAGAAGGACAGACAAGAAAGAAAACTAAAAGAAAAAAAAGAAATGTGTTCCAAATGCATATCTCGGAGAGGTGGTGCAAATAAATTACTTTAGTTTCCTTTTTTGAACTTCTCTATATATTCCAAGTTTTCTACAACATGGAATATCAGCAAAAAAGCCACTTAAAAGTTATTAAAATGGCTTTTATATGTTTAAATTCTAAATAACATGATATCTTTTAGACTTAAGGAACATAAAATACGAGTAGCAGGTGATTTCCACTGCAGGCTCCAGGTTGCCCCAGCTGTCTCCGTGCCACGGCATGGCAGAGGCGGGAGGTCTAGCCAGCGGAGTGCTGCCCCAGGCCCGTGTTCTCCTGGGCTGCAGCAGCGCTGTCTTTATTTATTCTCTCTATATTTTTAATTTCTCAAGTTAAACCCTTTTTGATTTATAGATAAGGAAACAACCACCCAGAAAAGCTAAGGGACTTGCCTGGAGTCACTGAGCTTATTAGTAGAAAATCTCAGAGGAGAACTCAAATATCCCAATTCAGATAATCCTCTGTCCACAATGAGGCTCTGTCCATCCAAGAAGAACGCATGTTTCCAGCTAATGGCTTCATAGTGGTAAGAGAACTATGTGGGACCACCGTAATTTTCTTGCACAGCAACCCCCGTAACCCCATGATCGAATCTTAATCTGACATGAACTTGAAAAAGCGGCCCTGTTTAAGAAATGCTAGTGGAACCAGTTGAAAATGAAATATTAGACTTCCTTTTACCATGTCAATCTTGGTCTTAAAGCATCTTCTTTGAAAATGATCAGTGCCTCCTGAGTAACAATTCATAGTACAAATATGAAAAAGATGGCTGATCTAAGGAGGACAGCTTCCTATCATCCATGAGATGACTGTTTTATATATCAGGTATAAAAAGAGCAAAAAAAATAGTTTAAGGGTTAAATAATATGTGATATTAGTACAGCTGATACTTGCTTTTCCATGCAAAAGAAACATGTAGGAAACCTCAAAATGATTTCATTCTATCAGAATAATTTGTGGTTGAGTTTTTTAAGCACATCAGAACTTAATCCCATTTCACTTATGTTTTACTTAATCAAAATCCAAAATTCAGGCCATCTTCAAAATATTAACCATTGTACCACTTTGGTACCAAATACAGGTACAGACATTCAGTTAATGCTGGAATCATATTTAAATCATGATGCCCAGCGAGCAGGCAAGTATACGGTCCCAAACAGTAACGTCTAATTATTAGAACAAAAGATTGAAGACATAACATGAGCAATTAGGCATAACATGAGCAAATTTTCAATATGGTATCTGACCAAAAAAACCATGATATCCTTGCAGATGAGATGGGTGGGGGGATAGACATGCAGAAAGGAAATGCAGTTTGCAGAATTCAAATCTGGATGAATAACCTCACTTAGAGAAACTACCAAAATCTCTGTTTGCAAATGCAAAACCAACTTCTGCTCTTACAACACCTTCAATATCCTACCTTCCTATTACTTGCACAATTGTTTCTTCATGTGCTGTATTGTTCCAAAAATTATTTATCTTCCTACAAGCAAAAAGGAAATAGTCTATGCTAGGTTAAAAATCCCGAAAAATTCTCTCCCAGAGGCATGACTAGTTTGCATCTTTTGGACAGCCAAGATCAAAGTGATTTAGAATGTTTATTTTTAAAGTAAACCATTTACACTGATCTTTGAAAAACGCCTTTCAGCCTTTCACCCTTTAAGAAGTGTGTATGTTTCCACAACTGTTTTAGAGTCATACCAAAACCACACTCTATATTCAAGATGGCACAGCATGACTGTAGAGCCTGATTTATGCGATGGTGTCTCAATGTCAGCTCCACAAAGAGTGGATCTAAAGGAGGGCAGGAAAATGCAGAAGGCACGAGGGCAGCCAGGAGCCCAGTATCGGGAAACAATGTGTGCCACAGGGCTCTCTAATTCAAACAAGCTGCAAAGGGACAATACTGAGGCGGAATCATAAACACTGTTTCTTGGGATCACTTAAGAAGGTAACCTTCATGGATCTTCAACTTCTGTTTACAGAGAAGGAAGTTACAACTTCAAGTTGAGTTCCTTCCAAATTATAGACACACGCCATAAAAGAGTAGATACCAAATGCCACAAGGCCTTTGGGGGAGGAGGAGCCCGCTCCTTTTGCTTTTGGAATCTGGAGGATGATTTGAATTGCATCAGGGTCACTGTATCTGAGAGAGTTTTCCCAGCACCCTGACTTCACTTTGCTTCTCAAACACAACCCTTCTTTTATGAAAACCCAGCTTAAATATTAATGTGTGTTTTCTTAAGGAAGTGGAAGGCAAATCAACTTCCTGGTACCCAGGGTATCTGATTTCTAAAATGGTCTAACGCTGATTGTCACAGCCCCACCAGATGTGAGGGGTGAAGCTCTATAAAAACGGAAAGGCCGGCTTTCAGGCTCACTGCTGTGCGGGTCCCACGCCTCCCTGAGCTGCATCCTCTGCGAGTATATTTTTGTTAGCTAGCTGCCGGAAGCCCTCAACTGCCCAAGTTGTTTTGTGATCCTATAAGGACCTTCCCAGCCCTGCTGTCAGCCCAGACATTGAGAGTGTGTTTGTGCTGGTAAGTTTGGGGACTGGTTACAGTAGTAAGAATTATCATCAGCAACACCCCTTCAGCAGAATGGAGGTGGGTGGGGTTCAAGAACTGGGCTCCAGAGTTTGCTAAAAGCCTATTTTGAGAAAACCTTTGTTTTAAGCTCTCTTGTTTACCTCCTGCATCGAGAAACAATGTCTTTTGTTACTAACCACCCCCCTTCTTTGACTGCTGAGTTTGTTTACTGACATTTTCAATACCAGGCAATACAAAGAGTATTTCCTCATATTAATTCCAAATGTCACAAAGAACAAAATTTGGTTCCAAAGAAGCCTGTCTAACTAGATAAGATGCCCTCAGTGAACAAAAAAATGTAATGAAAATAAATCTTGCTCTTTACTGTGGACCACACAACCTTAGGAATTTTCTTGCTATGTCACTAGGAAGCCTCCTGTCTCGGCATCGCCCTGACTGGCCCGAGCACCACAGTGACCCTAGTCTTGGCTTAGAAAATGCTGAGGTCTGATTTGAAGACTATTAAACTTCCATGTAAGCTAGAGTCCATTATGGCCACCAAACAACTACTACGCTTTGGAAAAAAAAGTTTATAGGTAGGTCTTATAAGTTACCAGAATATGACCCATAGATAACTAACCAGTTTTCAAAGTCATGTCTTCCTCAAGCATTTGTTGAGCACCAGGTCAAGCCCGGGAAACATGAAGAGCCAAATCTGACACTGTCCCAATGACTTCATCGAGCTTACAGACCAATGCAGGAGGCAGATGTGAAACAAATCGTCACCTAAAAAGCATATCGTTCCAGCTCCAGACAGGCACTGTGAGGAAAAACAGCAGAGTGTTATGAGAGTAAAAACCAAGGCTGACGGAGCCAAGGGTTTAGAGGGACTTTCCTGGAAGTGACATTTGAAAGGTGTGAAGCAGGTACATAGTCATGGAGGGATGGTAGACACTAGGGCAGAGGGGTCAAACTGCAGAAGGGCCTGAGATAACAGGGAGCAGGAGTGTGGCTGGAGGGCGGACGGCGGGCCAGTAACCCCAGGGGCCTTGCTGTGCACTGTGGACCAAGTCCAGAGGAATTCACCCAGAGGACACCACTGAAAGATTTTACCTCAACAGCCAATGTGCCCCTATCGCCTGCAAAATTGTCAAGATCCAGTCCAAACTACAAGTATAACTCTCTCTGTCCCATGTGCATCTGTCCAGCTCACACACCTCCCAGTCAAAGGTGTTGAATTTTAATGATGGTCTTCAGTGGTCCAAAAAAGAGTCAAAGCTTCTGATTTAAAAGGCATGGCCCTTTTAAGCCAATCTAATAAAGTGACAGCCTGGATGGATATAGATTCAGATGTAAAATATAAAATTTCACAATTAATCCCTTCCTTTAAAGAGTTAAGTCCCAACATTCTTTTAAAGTATGGTTCTATTGACCCTCAGCTTTCCAAGCCTACAACGTACAATTAAATTCTACAAGAAAAAGGGGACCATCTGGAAGACTATCAATAGAGAAACAGAGAAAGAGAACCAACTTAGTATTATCTCTCATGGTTTCTTCTCCACATCTTTTAGGATTCATGATAACTATATCTTACCACCTCAGCCTGACAGGAAAATAGATATTGAACTAAGGTTACATGGTAGCCAAGAGATTCAAAAGGGTGAAAACAGAACATGAAGGGAAAAAAGTGATGAAAATAAGCATGTTTCTCTAGTGACTATGTTACTAAATACACAAAATTTACAGAAATAAAAAAGAGGATTAGTCGTATTATAATTAAAAATAGCTATGATGTTTTGAATGATGCCAGCTAAGGGACACTATGGTAAATGCTTTCCAAATAGCCTCACTTGTTCTCATAATATCTTGCGTCAGAATCTACTATCATCATCACTTTCATTTTACAGATAAATCAAGAGAAGCTTCAGTGACTTGCTCAAGATCACTCTGGTGACCAAAGTCTATTGCTGACCCCAAATATCTGTTTTCTCCTTCATCAGAAGCAGTAACATCTTCAACACTGTCTGAGCACAGGATCACCCAGAATAAAAACTATTTCCCAGACTCCCTTAAGGCTAGGTTCCCATGTGACCAAGTTCTGGCCAATGAGAAGCAAGCAGCATGCTGTATGCAATATCCAGGGTCATTAAGAGGAAGGGCTCTGCCCACCTCCTTGCTCCATTCTGCCACTGGGAAAGCCACGCTTCATCTTGGACAGTAGGGATGAGGCCACCCTCTAGATGGTGGGAGAATGTGGAAAAAGGATCCTGGCATGGTGGCTTTGTAGGACAGAGCCTCCCCTATGGCCCTGGGCTGCTTACCTCCAAGCTTCATTTATGTGAAAATATTAAATGCCTGTCTTGTTTAGGCCACTGCTTTGACCGGAGGGAGAGGTGACTTGGGGTGCAGGCTCCCGCACTGGCAGCTCAGTCTCACAGGGCTGACAGGCATGTAGAGGAAAATGTGAGCGCCTGAGGAGATTATTTAACTCCTCTGTTTCCCAGTCTATAAAACAGGATGAGTAATACTTACCTCAGAGTATTATGTGAATTACATGAGATATGATGTAATTGTAATATTTAGCACGGTTTCTGGCATATAAAGCCCTCTATAAATGTTAGCTTACTATCACCATATTCCTCACACAACAGAACTCACAGTAAACTTTCTCAGAGTTGGTGAATTTCACTGAATTGTTCTTCATAAAAATCAACAGAGCTGCAACATCCAGCCTGTACTTTAAGCTGCAGGCCCCATAAGTGGCACTGTTCAAAGTTGCAGGGGCTTATCTTGGAGCTGATCTTGAAGATCCTCCCGGAGATAATATGAACGTGGCTTAAGTGGAACCAGAACCCCTGGAGGGCACCGCGGTGTGCATGGGCCCCGAATCTAAGCTGCCCTGGGACCCGCCTTCCCTCCCAGACTGCCTTGGCTGCCAGCTCCGCTCCCAGGGGCTGTCTCCCCTCTACTGAGCAGTCCTTTGCTTCCTCATGTCACGAAGTCTGAGACTACCTAAGCTTCCGTGGGTTTCCTCCGCACCCCTGTCAATGCTCACATTAAAAGCACATCATTCTGTAAGCCCTGGGAGCAGCGGCTATTCATCGCACAGCCCTGTGTCCAACCACCTGGAATCATACACTAAAAACCTCTGGCACATACTGAGGAGTTTTATCTTAGCCGGGAAGTCAGGTCCTAAAGTCATCAAGGAAGGCAAAAATCACACACAGTCAGAAGCACTGTTAAAAATCACTTACATCATCCATAAAGTACCACATCTGAGGTTATGTGTTTACAACCTATTGAAATTTGAGAGCCACTGAGCTGAACTAAAGAAAAGTCTATATGCCCATGTCTGGGCGTTCAAACTCTCCTATGTTTAAAAGAATTATTAAAGCCCTTGTGTCTGGGGATGGGAGGAGACTAACGAGTTCCTCCTTTCCTCTCTTGATATTAAGAAGAGAGAATCTCAAAAGAGGTTACTAGGTGTGTCTCATGAGGTGAGAACTGAATGAGATAACGTGTGTAAAGACATTCTGTACAGAGCCAAGCACCGAGCAGGTGGACTGCTGTTTTTTCCTGGATCTGAACCTAGTGCTTGCTTGATTGGCTCCACAAACATGCTGTTCCCTGAAAAGCTGGAGAGGGTAATTGGCCAGTAGCTTCCCCTCTTTCCAAATTAACATGTCCACTGACAAGCCATCACCCTTGGTTAGTTACTAAACCACTTGAATCAGTTAAAATGAGAGCATCACATGACTCCCATGGCGCTGGTGAGAGCTTATCCTCATTTGGGGCAAATTTTAAGGACTTTTGCTCTTTTTTCCCAATATCAACAAGCTTTTAAACAATATTAAGGCAAACACAAGAAATGCGGTTCCCAAGAGTTCACCATTTCTTCCGAAGAGCCCGGGTACCAAAGGGTGTCCAGAACAGGGACACTAGATGTCAGTGCCACCATCCTGGGGCTCAGGCAGATGGCTGGCAGCCCACCTGCCCACCAACCAAAACCTGAGCTCAAGGCATGAGATGCATTTTTAGCCTGTCCTTGGATCAAAAGTGACCTGGCTGGAGGACTCACCAAAAACACAGACCTTTCTTGACCTTGAGGTTGATCTAAGAAGGAAGAAAGGACTGCCAAGTAGATAAGTTTGTGGACTGTGCCCACCGAAAACCACAAACACACTGAGAGACGGCCTAAGAGGGAAAAATCTGCTCAAACTCTCTGGAGCAACATGTCCTCCAGAAGCATGATGCAAGACACAACTGCAATTTGTCACTTTAAATTCACTGGCAGCCACATTTTAAAAAGTGAAAGGAAAGCCAGGTAAATTGATTTAATAAGTATGTTTTATTTAATCCACGATATTATCATTTCAACATATCAATTTTTTAAATATTGATGATATGATGTTTGCAATCTTCAAAATCCAGTGTGTCCTTTATGCTTGCTGCATATCTCAGTCTGACCTAGCCATTTTGCAGGCACTCCATAACCATATCGAGCTAGTGGCCACCATACTGGACTGGGGAGCTCTGAAAGAGAGGCGGTGGACTAGCAACTCACGCATTGATTTTGCTTTGGCTTCCATAGTGATTTAATTTTTTTAATTAGTTGCCATCGTTAAAATCAGATTTACATTAAATGCCAATTTCTAGCTTCTGTTGAAAAGTCCTGTGAGGTAACCCTGGGTTCTGGTGCTCCAATAGCAACAAGCAGGTAGAACTGAGAAGTGGCTGCAGCACCTCCCTTTAAAGAGGGCACTTGCTTTCCAATCGCCACAGTCCCTTTCAGTCCCCAGTGATTCCATTCCTTACATTTCCTGCTTGGCCATACCCCAGTAGGCATAATAAATAGCACAGCCACAACTATGGAGATAACATCAAAACTATTGGCTCGTTTAATGTGGTACATTTTGAAAAAGAAATTATTTATGTATTTGTACTTTATTTGTTTTCCTCCCACTTGCCGTTTATGTTACCATGAACCCTGAATTTAAATGGGGTCATATACACAAAGAAGAAAAAAATCCTTGCTTACTGATTCAGGAAGAGGCGGAAATCAGCCTAGGGAGGGAAGTGACCCTGTTTACTCTGTTTTTCAAATAACTGAAGACCTAAGGTGGAGAAAGCTAAGAAGCATTAGAACACCTTGTTATTCAAATATATCGCTAAAAGGACCTTGGGCTCTAAAAATGCTAACATACATAAACATTTTTCTCTTTGTGTTGCCTATTTCTTCCATGTGGCTAATCCCCCAATAAGTCTCCCCTTGGGGGTTCCTGTCTCTCTGAGGCTGGTTTCCTCTCCACCACCCAACTGCTCCACAGTCAAGACCTCCTGGCAAGGGGTCCCAGCCCCTCCTGGGAACTCTCAGCCTCCGCTTACCTCCTTAAGAGTCTTCCATCACTTAGTCTGCTACCAGTTTTCTCTCCTTATCAAAATCATCCAGGGACATCTAGATTTATTCCAAAGTCTCCAGAGAAGGGCCAAGTCCTTCCATCAGCTACCCTACTGGTGCCTTCACATCAACCAATAATAACACGAACAAGACAATAGTAATAATGCAGTGACTTCATCTTGCTGTTGGAGTTAGCATCTGAAGTCAGTTATAAGATAAAAATTCCAGGAAGTCAAAATAATCCTTGAAAATCATTCAAACTACACACAGAGTGCGGTATACGTGTGTTTACAACCTTATACATTAATATCTACACACAAAAGTCTGATTTGGCAGATTTAGATCTAGAGCTCACTCAGAGGCATGTGCACAGTGAATGGTAAGGCGAACGTTATTTAAACTGTTCCTGTCCTCTTAGCATTCTTTTCTTCTTTTAAATTTTTTACTCAACTAACACAGTTGAAATCTGAAGAATAAATGCATGCACAATGAAAATCAACTGTGATAGCAATTTTATAATAGATACCACTGCCTAAGTGTTTATGATGTACTGGGCCTCTACCAAACACTTCATAAATACCCTATTCTAATCTTACAGCTAGTAAGAAGTAGGGTTAGGGTCTGTCAAAGAATCCCCCTTTTCAATAATAAAGTCAGAGTCTACAGCTTCGCTCCTGTCCTCTGACTATAAACTGAAAATATATCTCTAATTCCATTGACTGAATCTGAGCATTCATTCACCTCCTCTCCACAAGACTCTAAGCCCCTCCAAATCTTGGACCTGTCTTCTATTCCCATTTCTCCAAACATTTCTGTGTCTTCTCCAATCAGTGAGAGTCCAGTAAGTGTTTACAGATGGTGAGTGTTTAGTACCCAAAGTTCAGAAGACACCCAACCCAACCATAATTCCCACGACTAAAGAAAAGTTTTTAAAGGTTTATTATTTAGAATCTGATGGGGGAAGGGAGAACCCCTCTCTCAAAAAAATCTCCATGAGAAAACACTTCAGTAAGCCACCACGTAATTTACATTTTCTCATTTTCTTCTGTAAAAATTGTAAATCTCTGTGTAATTTCCCACAACATTTAACAGGAGAATATTCAAACTAAGAAATGTCTTGTGGATATAAATGTCATGCTCATATAACTAACTATGTCACATTATGTAACTAAATAATATCCTAGACTCTCTGTGTAGATCTGCACAGCAGTACTGTAAATATAGATACAAAAAATAAGTAATAATTTATGAAAACTGATTTGCATTTCCAAATATAAAATGTGTAAAATCCAACTAATTAGCAAGAGTGAGGGCTGAGGTGTTTCTATAGCAACTATAAAAATGCTAAATTATTTTTTCTTCAAAGTGTTTTATATCTGCCTCATTAATGTTTGTTCTTCCCATTTGTTTTGTGGATATTTCCATAGTGAAAGGCTTCAAAAATTGCAGATTCTCTGCTTTGTCGCCAAGTTCAAGGAGAAGTTTCTCATTGAATGTGTCTCATGTGCCAACAGCAATGTGCATGAAACCTGTATTTGATAGAGCTTCTTTCATGCCAGTGGCTCCATCCTTTGTTCTTAACTTCCTCCTAAATCCTCCTTTTCTCTTACTGCCCCTGATTGTTCTCCCTGCATCTCTGCTAAGAAAATGTTAGCCTAAGGTCAATTTTTCATCTTGCCCTCTTTGCTGCCACCCCAATAGTTCCCAAGAGCACCTGACCCAGGCAGGCAGTGTCCATTCAGCTGAACAGGATAAAGAGCCCTTGGGAGGGACTAGGGGAGCTTGCGCATTGACCTCCACCCTGGCTCTCAGTTTCCCCACCTGAAAATGAGGTGGATGGATAATAGCCTGTCTCGAACATTCTCTGTAGTTTTTTCTTAGAGGCTCCCTTTTGTCTTCCATGTCATTCAAACTCCTTTGCCAGGTTTTTAGTTCCTGTCCCTCCCCAAAACCAGCCCCACCTTAAACTTATGGCCCATAATTCCCATGAGGCAGCAATTCTTAACCTTGGGTCAAGGAATCAATTGATGGGCTACAAGAGGACCAAGAGTTCCTTGAATTCCGTGCAAACAAAGTTTCATTTTAGTGGAAAGGTGCACAGGTTGAGAATGGCTGCACTAGGTTCCCCAAGGGTAGCACAATGTCTCAAACATATGCGTCCCTAGAGCCGAACATAGCACTTGGCAGGACAAGGCTCTGCCTTAACTCAGCAGCCTGCGAGGTGTCCCCAAACCCGCCCTTCTCAATGTTGCCACCCTTCACTGCTGCCTCTCAGGGTTGGGGGATCCTCTGTACTTCCCTTTCTGCCTCCTCACTGCAGTTCTATGCCACGGCACATGTGCCCTGCATTGTACACCTTCAACTGGTGGGTCATCCTCATAAGCAGGACCACACAATCAAACTGAAAAGTTTACCTTTTCTATTTGTTTATCCCTTACAACTTGACTGCAAACTGCCTCAGGCAAGCATTACGTCTGACATGACTCTCCTCTCCTTCTCAAGTGCCTGGGATGGTGACACCCAGAAAGTGAGTAGATGCACAATAAATGTATCTGAACAAAGCAAACTGTGAGGGTGATTAATAAAAATTGTTTAACTACCTATATATGTAATTAATGTATACAATAGGCAGAAAACACACATATATAGCATAATAGTTATATATGATATGTGACATGCAACCAAGTTGATCTTATTTGCGATAACCCTAGACCCCTGCCTGAGAAGACGGCTCGCCTGTGTGCTTCAGTCTTCTCTCTCGTGTGCCTCTGATTTCCTTGTTCATGCCTTGGTTCGTTACTCAAGGTCAATAGCAACTTTGAATTTATTCCCAAATTTACTTCCTTGTTTTAGTAAATTAAAACTGAAGTCCCTAGTACTCAATTATATTGTAAAGCAATTTCCCATTGTTTGGGTGTTGGGGGTGCTAAAATATCTTAACAGTTAACACTGCCAACAACCTTGAAGGGTATCATATAATCTCTCACCCAAATAAAGGGCAATCATGCTCACAATGAATAAAAAGAGAGAAGAGAGTAATGTGTGCCAAAGATTGTAAATTGCTCTTATTTCCTAAAAATGTGGATTCCAAACAGAATTCTCTTTTGACACTCTAATTCTCTAAATTCTGCCGAGTTGCAAACAGACCAATCTCAGAGAACAATACAAGCAACTTTAGCCGACTTATGGGTCTACCTGTGCATGCGTAGCCAGGCAAATGAATGCCGTCGCATGCAGTTCATGAGCACAGACAATCCCATATGTGAGTCCACAGGCATCTGTGTGCGTGCACAAAGACAAGCGGGCTTTGCCCAAGAACTACCCAGTTTCACTTAACTCTAAGCCAAGTTTAATCAAGCACTAATTCCCAGGCTTTTTGTTGGGTGTTATTTATACCTTCAGTGAAGCACGTGGCATCATGTCTAAATGATCATGAACAATAAGGATGTCCTTAAAGGACTGTACTGTTGACAAAGAGCGTGTACAACCGACCCAGCTGGAAGGGATTCACTTAGAATGCCCCTTTAGCAATAGCTGTAATAATTTAATACCATTAGTCTCCGTCTCAACTGTAAATGGCCTTAATGGACCCTGCAGTGTTCCTTCAGATTATATACTGATATTGGGGCACAGCTTTTATGCTCGCATTAGTGCTGCTAATTGTAAAGCCCTTGTGTTGGAAACACTCAAGTGTTGCAGTAAGTGTCTTCAGTTAACTTCTTAAGGGCACAGCTTTAAAAGGAGCATTTGTCAACACGATTAAAAAGGCAAGAGAACGTTTCATTTGGTTTCAGCATCAAGGGGGATCCTGAAAAATCTGATTGCCTTGTTCCTTACTTCTTTGCAACTAGCACTGTTGCTTCAAAAGTTGTTAGCAGCCATCTCCTCAAAGGATTTATTTTGATAGTTCATGAATGTGTTGTCACACAGCATAATTAAAGCTTACAGAACTATTATCAAAACACAGAGGAAATGTGCTCCGGGAGGCTGATGGCTACCCGGCCGCCTGTGTCTGCTGCTTCCCACAGGATATGCGCTGACTGACCAGCTGGCTTCCAAGTTCTGACACTAGGCATATGGAGGAAAGTGAGGCCTCAGGGTAAAGTGCGCGGGCAGGCTTCAGTGAGCAATCAATTACAAGTAACAGCCAACCCCTCTTGGTGACTGTATATATTCCCACCATCACACACTGCCAGCTTGCCTCTATTTTGAATGCAATAAAACTTGTAGGGAGCCGACTCATGTGAAACTCTTAAAGATATATAGGAGGGATTAACCATAAAAACACTAATTAAGGATGGGCTAAGGAATTAGGGGACAGGCAAATAGGCTTTCTGCCTTGCAGTTTGTGTATAATGAAGAAGGAAAGGAACTAGAAACAGAGTCTTTTCTGTTTTCTGAAGACTGGCCATCAGGAAAAAGGTACAAGCTGCCTGGGTGCCTGGGCGATGCAATGTCACATGTTTTGCAAAGTGGCTCCTCACCTCGGTGACATTAAATAAAATGCAGACAGGCAACAGACAGAAAGGAGAAGAAAAACACTTGCACAAACTTTTGTATCCAAAGGTTTCTCTTTTTTATCTTTGACTTTTAAAAACATTTTGTAATTCAGTGAATAAAATATGAAACAAAATTGTGAAATTGAGTGATAATATTTCCAAATGGCCCTGAATTTGAACCTTGCCTTCCCATCTCTTCTTTCAATATAGTCACGTTCCTGGACCTATTCTCCACATTGGGAAATGTGAAAGCTTGGGACCATTACAGTAATAAAAAGTTACATTTCACTTGTAGAAAAGAGAACTCTTAAACAAATACAATTTATTTTCTACATCAGTGCCAGAATGTTCTCAGTAAAAAAATAACTAAGCTTGAGCAATTCATTTTAAGCAAATAACTTTAGACAAAAGGGGAGACTTAAGAGATCATTGAGTGCTTGTTTTATCATGTGATATGATAGTTACACGATAGATAAAGTACTAATAGCCCTGTGGAACAGGAATCATGCCTTTTCTATAGGTAAAGAAATGAAGCTCAAACTAGGCCAAGTGAGGCCTTCCAACTGGTAGGAAAATGCTGAATTCATCTGATGCCCAAGTTATGCTTTTTTGCTAAGTCTTCCCACTGTCTTCCTACCTCAGTGATACCCACTGAGCTTGCTATGCTGCGGGTCCTGAAAACATGTTGTCAAGGAGCTAAGCCTTTGGAACAGAGGAGCCTTCCTCTACCATATTATATTTGTTAAGTTACATCAGCTACATATTTGTATGGTTTGAGACATGCTGATAGTGATAGGGAAGGATTATGTTTGTTTAATTTTTACATTGCTTTGACTTTTATTCACAAAAACAAAATTCCAGTAGCTTGTCTCCATGCCTCCCACTCTGTTCAAATTTATAGGGAAAGCCAGAAGCATCCTAAAATAACAGTCACAAATGTATTGCTTATGATGAAATGCCATAAAGTATATAAGAGAAAGCTCACGGATAGGAAATCAATCCATGTAAAAATAATCAGGCCTTGCTGACTAAATAAAACCATCCTAGGTTAAATGTGGAGTTGGAGAAGAGCGGGAGATGGGGGAGGAGAGAGACGCACATGAGAAGGGGGCATGTTTTCTTAACTCACAGCTTTCTGAGTTTGTTTCTTTGGAATCATAATTCTCTCTTTAGATTGGTCCTGGAATTACTCCAGCAAGGAAAGATGAATTGTCAGTTAAAATAGTGGTTGAAGGTAAGAATTTTATTTCCTAGAATGGAAAAGCTGACAGTATTCAGACAAAATGATGTGGGCCATGCCTGATGCTGAGAGCCTAGAAATCTACATAGTCCACAGGCCAGTTTCTGGAGTTCCAAAGGCCCCACAGATCCAAGCACAGAAACCACTAAGATTACTTTTCATAGACTCTAATTGCCTGCTGCAAGATGCTTCCTGATAACAAAAACAGTTGACACCAGGACTACATAATTATAAGGCTGAGGATTTCTGTTCCTGGGGTGTGGATGTGGCCAACGGCAAGCATCTATCAGTGAAAAGGTATTTCGGCTGCACAGTTCCCAGGATCTCCCCTATTTACAGGAAATATACGGGAGATGTTGCAAAACCCTTTAACCACCAAAGCCCTGTGGATCTCTAGTGAGCTGGGCAAACTCAGGCCACACAGAAGGCATCTATCTGACCCCCCTTTGCAGGGCAGAGGTCAAAGGAGACTGAAAGTGAATCACGTCTTTGGTGTGGTAGTTTATAACAGCCTTTCCTTGACATCAGGTGGTAAGCTACACTGGCTCTGCTATTCTTATATTTTACACTGTCTGATTGATGTTAGAGAATTCCCCCACAAGGGGAGTGATTAAGTGATTTCCAGAGAGGAAAAGGAGCATTGAGGTCTCCATGTGAACACACGAGATGCCCCAGGAAATAACCTGGGATATCCCAGCACGGAATTCCACAACTATTGCCTGAGTAAGTGAGTTACGATTTTTGTTTGTCCCGCACACTGTATACATGATGTGACATGCTTCATTTACTGGAGCTGATTTACCCACACTGCTTCATTGTTGACCAGCTTTTATTTCTGCCTTAACCTTATTAACCCTTGCTAGTATTTGACAGCTTAACACCCTCCATCACTCTGCGACATTCACTCTGAGAACCGACATGGAACTAATAGCAGCCTTTTTATTTCCAATCTTTGAGGTCACAAGCAGCTGCCCTAGACTGAACCCTGAAAGATTTTTCTATAGGTAGTTCTCTTTCTGTAGGTTGTCTCCTTAATGTATCGCTACATGTCTGTCTGAATGTTTGAAATGAAATGTGATTCCTGCTAACTTTAGTCACCGCCAACAGGCACCTCAGAAGAGGAACAATAAGTTTTATCTTTGGAAAAAAGCCCTGAGCAATTCAAGTGAAACAACTTGGTGGTTTTCTTCTTGGACGTTTTATCACTTTTCAAGTTACATTCAAGGAGGGTCCATCTGGGGACACCTTTGATTGTCTTGACAAAATCCACCAGTTGAAACAAACTCACAAACTCCTATTACCTGGCATTAAGTGTGAATGAAATAGAGCATGGTGGCTGGGATTTGCTAGCTCTGCTTTTCAGCCTGGATTGATTAACTCTAATAAATTCAGCGAGGTGATTTCAGATGATGCCCGTCAAGCTGGATCTTACAGCCCAGTTGTTTATTATTTCGTACTGCCCCAGGCTCAGTCTTTGACATTCTCCACCCTAAAAGGTCACGGAGTCAAATTCTACAGCCAGATTTAGTAAGTATTTTGGTGAGTAGGCTCCTGTGTTAATGAAGACTAGTTTCCTTATCATTCAGACCTAGGGAAGAAAAATAACGGATTAAATACAAATGTCCTCAAATCAGAAATTCACACTTTTAAATAGCCAGGTCAGTGTAAGAACAATCGAGACCACAGGAGACAGAAGAGAATACAGAAGAAAGCCAGTTAGGCTAACAAACCAAGCAAACATAAGTAACAACTGAGAAGAGCAAAAAATTACATTTCCCACCAGCAACGACGGGAAAACCTGAGCGACAGCCAACAAAGCCTATGGCCCAAGTGCTCCATTAACGTGCGCTCTTAGGCCGGCTGCCATTGCGCGTGGTCCCAAAGACGCTGGGCCTGTGCTCCCCGGCGCGGAGAAGACCCGGAAGCTGGACTTGCACTTCTCTGTGCCCTGTGCAAGTCAGAACTACAGGCCTTGGAAACCATCCATGTCCTCAAACTTTTCTTTCCCTAAGCTTAATGCAACTCTAGATATTGAAATCAGCAATATCAGACCAACAAATATTTTTTAGAACCTCTGCCTGGTAAGAATATGGCATGATAGACAAGCACAGACTCAGCATAGAACTTTATTTTCTACCATCCAACCTTCCTTTTCTGCACCTCTCCTTCCCTGTGTCTCTAAGCTAAGAGGGAAAAATGGGCATCTGTGGACACCACACATTTTCACTGGGAGAAATCCAACAAAAGGCAGAGAGAAAAAAAGAGATAGGGTTTGTTGTATTTGTCTGGGCCCTGCCTGATTTCCATTGACCCCGCCCAGTGGCACTCCTGGCCTCTGGCATCTATCTGGACCATCAGTGCCTGTTCTCATGACTGCCCAGATCCATTTGTCCCTCCATTACAAAACAGGAAGAGGGGGTGTCCAGCATTTTAGCACAGGCACCTCCACTGTCCTCATAGCCTCAATTTTGTTCATGAGGGGGAGTCCCTACTTGCGCACTATCCCCATTCCTTACTATCAGTAAACACATGGACATAATGCTCATTCACTCTAAAGATCTGAACACTTCTCAGAAAGGTACTAAACTCCTCCTCCTTTGGTTTATCCAAGACCAGGCCTGGACCTCATCCCCTCCTAGTCAGCCTTACTCCTCCAAGTCACCACTGAAATACCACTTCTTCGGGGAGCCCTCCCAGACCACCCCTCATTCTCACATCAGGATATGCTGCCCTGACATACCCTCCCCTTGCTTAACACTCAACACTCAATAGTTACTGACATTCTTCCCCACACCACCAGACCTGTGTTTTTCAGGCCTTCCAATGAAAAAGAAATACAAGAGGAGCTTATTGAAAGTGTAGATTCTCAGTCACCTGTTCCCAGGAATTCTGATTCTGGCAGAGGCTTGGGAATCTTCCTTTGATCAAAGTGATATACACAGGTGACCCTCAGATAGCACTGTCCCAAAATGTTAGCCCCACGAAAGTACAGTCTACTTATTAATCACAGTCATTTCCCCACTGTTCAGCTCTGTACCTAGCATGTAGCTGGCATTTGATAAACACCGAATTCAAACAAGGATATCCTGGTACTGATTCCTGCTCCTCTAGTCCTAATTTTCCAGCCCTCACCTGACAGTTGCTCAGACGGGCAGACCACCGATAGAGATCTTTGTGGTTCCTCAACTATATAAAGTGCCTTCAAGGTTGTCATGCCCAGGGGTCCCCTAGCTCATATGAACCTTTCATTTACTCTCTTTTGGAAGAATGAACTTCAGCCCATTCCTTTTCCAAATAAAGCTTGCAAGGGAAAAGCTGACATGAACTTGGCAACTAAGGGTTTCTATTATTAAAAGCAGTTTGAACTTGGAGTTTCCTACTTCCTATTTTAAGTGTATGCATAATGCTTGAAAAATCCCAGCAGGTCCTAGATAAGGGAGGATCATCCTCATTAACACCAGTGGGAGCTGGGCTCCTGCACTAAAGAAAGAGCACATCCTAAAGGACAAGCCTAGTGGGTAGCAGGATGGTAACAGGAAGACTTGGGGTGGAAGTGGGGGAGAGGACAACCCTTAATTCTATCCAGTAAACTTGGTGACAAGGTAGACGAAGAGAAACCAGTTAGAATGGATTGCTAGCCTGAGAAAGCCTACGCTTCTGAAAAGATGCCACCAACATCCCAAGCAACTGAAATGGTACCATATGGTGGGGGGGCAGTGAAAGATTGAGCCACTCAAATATTTATTTAGTGTATATAGGACTAGAATGTAATGGTAAACAAGAAAAACAAATTACCTGTTCATAAGGAATTCTCATTCTATGGGTGGAAGTGAGAGAATCACAAAATTAACAAGGAAACAAGATAAACCAGTGATACTAGGGCCCCATCTGTTTTCCTCACTACTGTATGCCCTGCACCAGGCACAGTAGTATGGGCTCAGTAAACATTTGTTAAAGGCTGAATGGAGGGTTAGATGGACAGATGGTTGGATGGAACAGTGGAAGGGAAGGTGGGAGAAGTAAAGAAGAAAGGCTTCTCTGAGAAAGTGATATTTGAGCTTAAAAGCAAGAAAGAGGCAGTCATGGATATTCTGCAGGAAAAATTGCAGAAAAAAGGAACAGCAAGCTCCCGAGGCATGAAAGGTCTGGTATGTCTGAAGGCCAGCAAGGCTGGAGTGGGGTGGAGGTGGACTTGGGCAATGGGGAAGTGACAGGGCTGGAGACTGGGGCCTGGGCAAGGATGTGATGAGAACCAAGGATGGGAAATAGTAAGCAGCTGTGACAGTGACTTGACCCATCCAAGTAGCATTTTCAGAACATCTGATACATAAAAAACTCAATGCCACTTGCTGTGGAGAACACAAAGTCTCCTTAACCCCAAGGGGCTTAGCCAGAGTTTTCTAAGAATGAAATCGTAGGTATCTGTTTTGCAAACAAAATGGAAGAATCGATCATAAGTATTTCACAACCCTAAAATAGCCCATATTTCATGGATTATTATTTTTTGATAGCTATTATCTTTATTATATAAAGATTTAAACAAAGTGATAATAAAAATACTAAGAGTCCAAACAAGAAATCCTCAATGAGAATGAAACAGAGAAGTCGCTAGAAAGAACATGTAAATAATAGATGCACACTGGAAAAATGCCCAACCACACTGGTAATAAGAGAAGTGAGCAATTTTCACCTTATATCCAATTTCCATCTAGCAAATTAGGAAAAAGTAAATGAAATGCTAATACACAATGTTGGCAAAGATCTAAGGAAACTGGTATTATCATCAATAATCAATAGAATTGAGCACTGGGAACTCAAGTGGTTGGAAAACCATTTGACATTAGGCATCAGAGAGTCATGAATATGTTAATAAATATAAAGGAACAATTCCTCTTCTGAGATTTACCACAAGGCTTTCAAATCCCTAGGGTTCTGCAGAGGGGCCTCAAGGCCTCTGGTGACTATAAAAGGAGAAGGAAAGGTTTAGGTATCTTACCTGTGACAACCAGCAGAGTTCTGTTTTTTATATTCAGGTTCTTGAATACACAATACAGTTTACCTGAAATGGGAGTTCTGATACTTAACTTTAAAATGTTAAAAAAAAAAATTTCTCTACAAATGTGACTATGTTCATCAGTATTATTCACAATAATGAGAAATAAAAAAAATTCAGTTTTCAACAATAGAAAAATAGTATTATCCATGAAATATGGGCTATCTGGAGACATGGAAAATTATACATAATATATATATGTAATATCAAAATCATTACATATATGTAGTTGAAATTTAAAACATAGAAGACAACATTGTAGTGATACCATCATAACTTTTTTTAATGGGTTTCTTTATTTTTAAATTAAGGTATCATTGATATACAATCTTGATATACAATATGAAAGTTTCACATGAAACATTGTGGTTTCAACATTCACACATATCAAGTCCCCCCCCACACCCCATTGTAGTCACTATCCATCAGCATAGTAAGATGCTATAGAGTCACTGCTTGTCTTCTCTGTGCTATACTGCCTTCCCTGTACACCCCCTATATTATGTGTGCTAATCATAATGCTCCTTAATCCCCTTCTCCCTCCCTCCCCACCCACCCTCCCCCACCCCTCCCCTTTGGTAACCGCTAGTCTCTTCTTGGAGTCTGTGAGTCTGCTGCTGTTTTGTTCCTTCAGTTATGCTTTGTTGTTATACTCCACAAATGAGGGAAATCATTTGGTACTTGTCTTTCTCCGCCTGGCTTATTTCACTGAGCATAATACCTTCTGGCTCCATCCCTGTTGTTGCAAATGGACACCATCCTAACTTTTAAAAAATCCACATGAATTAAAAAGGCAGTATGAGGAGTATGGCTGGCTGGTGGAGTTTTCTTCCCTTTTTTATTTCTTTCCCAATTTTTCTTATAAAACTTATAAAAGATAAAAATGTTTAAAAGTAAGCTTGATGGCCCAGGGACCACGTATTATTTATTATTCATCTCTGCATCCCAGCATCAAACAAAAGAGCTGGCATAGAAGAGATTCTCCACAAATCTTGGTTAAATAAGTAGATATATTTTTTTAATTAAAATCTGGCCATGAATCAGCAGTAGAGAGGCAGGAGAGATTCTTCTGGAGGGGCTTGAGGAAGGCCTTGTGCAGATGGGCCAGGCAGAAAGGGACCCAGGCAGACAGAAGAAAAGAGGTCAGAACTTGCAGATGGGCAAGCGCTGAATGTGTCAGGGAAGATGGAGAAGTCCAGGTTGCAGAAGCCCTAGTCACCTGAAGGACACCCAGGGAATAGGAGGCTGAAAAGGTGGTTGGAGCCCACAGGCCACATAGCTCAGGCTTTACTCGGGAAGCAGAGAGTTCCAGCGAACATGTTCAGAACTGGACTTGATGGGGACCGACGTGGCTATCATGTACACAGTGGACTGGACGTAGTGCTGTGGGGTGTGAAGAGAGTCAGGCCCAGACACCAACAGGGAGGTCACTAAGAAAGAGATCAGGGCTTTTCTGATCTGAACAAGGATGGAAGCTGATAGATGACTACCAGCTGGGATGATACTATATATGTAGAATTCTCCACCACGCCTGAAATCCACTAAGACATATAACCTGCCCTTAAGAAATCTGTACATTGAGGGGGAAGCAGTAACTCCCTCCTCCCTTTTGCATCTTAGCCAGGCTTTCTTTAGTGCTGGAACATGGCCATTAGCACCCAACAATTAAAGCCTCATCGTTTCTAACATTTGTTTATTAGCAGTCCCCACTCTTTCCTGTGCTATATAAAGTTCACCTTCGACCTCCACTGGGGAAGGGAAGGGTGGAGCCGCGAGAAGGGGAGGAGGCGAAATCTGGGGTGGACTCCCTAGCATACCATCTCCAGTTTTAAACCAATGCATTAACTCTGAAGCCCAAACCCAAAGGCTGCAAACTTGCATAAAGCGCCGGTGATTTAGAGCTCCCTTCTATACACAGTTCAGCAATGCATGGAATGTAAAAATACATGGAAACCACAACACAGCAAGAATCTTGCTGTGCTGCTGGCAGAGATTGCCGTTTCCCACACAGGCCCTAAATCTGACCCAGCGAGGAAACTTTTAAATTTTGTAAAAATAGAACAGTTGGGAAATCTTGGCCACTTTAAGTTAAAATAAAAAACAAAACCTCCATATTTGTGGGTGCAGTTGAAAATCTGCCATACTCCTCCCTTCTCTGAAGGAATTTTAATGGTTAAAAATAAATTTTTTTTTCAAATGTCAAACTGTGTTTCCCTTTTAGGTTACCTGGTGAATACATGTCAGGATGCTCTGAAATATGTAGACTTTTATTGGTTTGGATAGAAGCTCCACAAAGTCGCAAAATGTCCAGGCAACACCAATGGGTTGTAACAAATATACCTGCTTAATTTCTGAAGAATAGAAATAGTATAACCACCACTCATTTATACATAATATGCCAGAATCATCTCCTACAATCCTCAATCCTCAATCCACAACCATGTGAGAGCAGTATTACTACCCCTACTGTACAAAATAAAGAAACAAAATAAGATAATAAACTTTCCCAGGAACAAGTGGTATCAGGATTCAAACCCAAGACCTTCTGACTCCGAACGAAGTCCAGCGTCTTTCCATTATATTTATTTCCTAAGAATAAATTACCCTTATCCACCCAAAACAGCTATTTTTATAAATCAAGACATACCACTGGTTCCTTTATCAGCTCTTAACTAGTTTCCTTGGACTATGACATAAAGCCAGCAGAAAACAGAGTGATATTTCTAGCCTCTTCAACAGACCTCTTATCTATATATTATTATTCTTGAACATACTCAACTCTTGTGCCTTATGGCAGAACTTTATGCTAAAATATAAAAGAATTCCAGGCAGGGAAAGAAAAACTCTTTTGCATCATCCCGTCCTTTTAAAGCATCTCACTAATATTTATTTTGGAATTGCCATGAAGAGTATTACAACACTGGCTTCCTTAAAAATTTAGCATTCGTGATTAGCACTTGAAATGAGTATATCCAGAGAAGGCATTTTATTCAGTGCTTACAACCAAATTATCTCAAGAGGCTATCAAGAGCTCTCAAGTCATTTTGTTAACTATGTTCTCCATTTCACTGAGCCCCACACAGACAGAGGGGAAGAAAAGAAAGACTTTGAATGTCACTTAAAAAAAAATTCAAATACTCTGTTCCTTCTCTTTCCCTCCCCTATCTTCTCCATCCTCCCACATCCATCCCACCCCCAAACTAAATATACAGCCCAAACACAAAAACTCGAACTTGAAAATTCCCAAAGTGATAATCAACAAACCATTTTAACATGGAACACAAAAATTAAATGCAATGCCCAAATTCACATGAGCAGCCACAAGGGAGACGGGAAGTGGGGCACACCTGACACGCTTTAGGAAGTTGTGTGCACGTTTACCGTGCTTTGCAGCCATCTCTTCCTTCCACTCCACAGCACAGGAAAGGCAGATTCTGAGTATAACGGCAGAGCCCTGGCTTTTCCTACCATTAATCACAAGGTTAGATCCTGGATACAGAGAAATTAAATGATCAACAAACATAAAGTTAGCACTTAACTCAAATGAAATTTTTTTTGTCCTTTCCCTTTCATTGAAGGGAAAGAGAAAAAAAGCTTCACATGGCTTCCTTTTCTTGACCTACAACAAATTCCATTAAACTTCAAAAACAATGCCTTGAGATGCTGGAGGATGCAGACAGGAAACTGAAGAAAAACTTTACACAAAAGCTAAAAACATCTTTTTTTGGAGGGAGGGCTGTGGCGAGGAAGGGCTGAATCTTGACAGTGACAGCTCATGGCTACTGAGAACCTGATTAGGCCTGGATGTCATACAGGTGTGGCAGGACGTACATAGCACACCAAAATGAATTGCTGTTTAGCCAGAGGAAAAGAAATATGCAAATGTTTGTAAATAATGAATGACTGCCCCAAAGTTTACAAATTCATACGAGGCCCTGAAATTAAATTCAATCATGTTTTCAAGTTACTAGAAATCCTACTTTTTTTAATGGATATCAGTCATCTGTCCATGGTTAATTCATCTTTAAGTCTAAAGTCTTCTTCTACCCACCCACTACCGACACCCCTTTGTTTCCTGGGACACTTAATTTATGAGTGCTTCATATATAACAGGATAAGTTTCCAAAAATGGTGAAATCAAAATGGGCTTAGATGTTGTCACCATTACTAAGTCTGTTATTATAAAAGGTAGTGTTTGCGATGAAAACCAGGTTTATATCTGTATTTCATCACCATCCATAAAGTTTGGAGCCCTATGAAACTTGACTCAAATGATTCAAATTCAAGATAAAAAAAATTGCTTCAAAATGATATTCAACAGTGATTTTATTGGGCTTATTTTGGGGAGCACTCAAACAACACTTTTTTTTCCTGACTTACTGGCCCCAAAATGCAAGAAGGTATAACCTTGATTACAAACTCAAGAAACAAAGATACTGGCCCATTGTGCAATAATCAGCCCACATTTCAATGAATAAGTAATATTTCTCACAAACCCAAGTTAGATAGTGGATTTATTTAACCTCTTGGGGTCAGGTAATAAATACTAAGTGAATTATTCAGCCCAATGGCTAATCAATACAATTCCATGATATATTTTTTGTGTTTCATAAAAGGTTGTACACTAAAGGCAGTGAGCAATTATGGAAATTGGGCCAGAGCGCCTCTCAATTCCTCTCCAGCTTGAAACCCCAGCAGGCCACCTTGACAGCAAATCGATTAGTGCTCCAGTGAAGCGGCTCAGTGACCTCTGACCCGCTTCCAGCACGGCCTGACAGAGGAGAGAGTATTTTATATTTATTTTATTGAATTAACTCCATCTTGCCTGTACCAACGCTTTACACATATTAGGCAGCAAGCTACAAGCTACTTCATTGTCGTTGTTTTCCATTGCTCTTGCTAGCAAGCCCCACCCCTTGCCCTGCGGATTTCTTTGTCCTGGTTTTCCTTTCACTTTTGGCCTCAATATAGGATTTCATTCCACCCTGAGACTCAAGATGGAGCTCCAGGTAATAAAAACCAAGAACGAAGCCCATAATCCTCCCGCCCTACGGTTCCTACCTATCTGGTCCACTCAGGACGACTCCCCATCCTCATTTTATCCCCCATAAAAACAAAGACCACTCAGTAAAACTCAGCTCAGTATGGAGCTCATTCAGAAACATATGCAAGACAGCATCAAGGATTAAGGCTACTTCCTATTAAAAAATCAAAAATAAACCAGAAGCCTTAGGTATTCTCTATTTTGTCATTTAATAATATTATTGGCTCATTGAAGCCATCAAAGAGGGAGAGGGAGACAGAGAAAACAAAGCCAGCTGAGTTTAGGCCACTCTTTCATCAAGGGAACAATAAATACAAAGGCAACTCAACCATCAGCAACTGAGAGCTTATGAGAAAGGAAGAACTCCAAAATCACCAAACATATCTCAGCTTTACTTCTGCTCTATGGAGTATTGGTTAAAAAAAAAAAAACAAACACCAAAATAAAAGAAAAGTAAATGCCAGAAGAAACCAAGAGTTCCAAGTCAGAAAATCCAGTTGGCAGCTCTGTATATTAATACCAAAGGTTAAATTATCAGCATAAATTTGATGCTGTAAATCACAGGAGTGAAGGGTCTTAGGCCATATTTGAAGGAGGCTGTATAGAATAGTGGCTCAATACATAGATTTTGAAGTTACACTACCTGGAATCAAATCCCAGTGTTTTTACTAACTGGTTGCAACCTTTGTGCGAGCCACTTTGCTTCTCTAAGCTTCAGTTTCCCTCATCTATACATAAGGACAATAGTCTTGCATGCAATTAAGTAATGTTGACTACCATTAGTATTTTATGAGATCCCAAAATATTTTATATGAGTAGATTAAGTAATTTTTTGGTTTCATTTTATGAATGGGGTGACTGTAGGATACAGGGAAACAGAATTTACCTTCCAAGTTCTTGCCTCTCCAGTTTCATGTACACACAAAAGTCTTGTGATAACAACTCACTCCTCAAAATCTCTTTTTCTCTTGGCTTTAGAGGACCTTGAATTTTACCATTAAATATTCAATCCTTGGGTGGATATCCCCAAAGATCTAAAATGGAAGTTCTCCCCACTCCCAGTGGTAGAAAACATTAAACTAATTCATTCTGTTCATATCACCTTGCTCTGGACAGGAGACACTTGGGCCCTAGGGAGCACTGGCCCCATGTGTGCAGAATGAGGGATGGAGTTTCTGACTCAGGAAAGGAACTGAGGAAATGGAGTGAGAAATCCAATTAGAAGGATTCCAGGGTTGTGCTTCAACTGCTCCAGCATCTCATCAGGAATGAGTCAGCACTTCCAGATAACTTGCTTCTAACAGAAAGATAAGCTCAACTCTCAAATCCCCTAAACTTCCTTAGAAATGAGGACCACTATCACCTCCCACCCACCACACCAGACACCCTTAGATCTTCTAAAAAAACGCAACCAAGTCCAAGTCCATTTGCAAGGATGGTTCCTGCATAAATGCCTTTACTAGACTCGTGGGCAGGGCCAGAGTGAAAGCCGAAACAGATACAGACTGCCAAGGCTATTTTTGAAGATTATCTCTGTTCTTAGGAAAACTGGGGAGAAAGAGTATCTTGATTTGGTCCCCCATCTTGTACTGTTCTTTGGTGTCCTAGGGATTCACGATCTTTTCTTTTCTTAGCTCAGTAATCCTTTCTCCCTTAGCCCATGCCCCACTACTACCACCCCTTTTGGTAGAGAGAAAGATACCTCCCTCTTCCTTTGGTCTACAAACCTCATGACAAAAAAGTCAAAAACTGTGGGAGGCAGTGGAGGGAAATGAGGAAGGAAACACACCTACCCCCCACCTTCTCCCCATCCTCTCTACTTAGCACTTAAATAGCCTAGATACTTCACACATTTAGAGCCAATGAAAATAACTTTTCATGTATATATTCCCCAATTAAGATGGACTGAGCTCATATCACCAATGAGAGTATCAAGACTGAAACTAAGGGCCAAAATAACTTAAACAAAATCTAATGCTGTGGTAGCTCTAGCATATCCATAGAGAAGGAGTTCAAGGCATGGCTGTGTTGGGAAGTATGGAGTGAAGGGAGTTCACAAAGTCATCTAGAAGCTGAGCAAACACGGTTTTTCCTTAGACTTTTTGTATATTTTAGAAGGCCTAGGAGGAGCTGGTAGAGAGGAAGGGAAGGAGACTAAGACCCTGCCCCTAAGACCCTCCTTGGTGCCAATGACCTAATGACACTTGGTTTGTCTGGGGCTTCCTGACCCAGTTGCATTAGCAAGACTATCCACATTTCCACTGTTGGCCTCGATCTAGTACCTGGACACCTAATGCCTTTAAAAATCTCAGAAGTCCCACCATGCTTCTTACCAGGAGGGGTAATGTTAGGACTGGAAAGAAAGAGGTCCTGCTTCAGACACTGACTAGCTATATGACCTTGGGCAAGTCGCCTCTTCTCTGGAACCCCATATATAAAATGGAGAGGCTATTTCCTTTCCATAAACATTATGTGATTCATAGTCATTTGTTTATCTGAATGTGTGAGAAGCTAAGATTGAATGTTTACTTCCTTTGGAAAATTGGAATTTAACAGCCCAAAGAGCCTTCCCCCTCTCCCTCCTCCCCCGCCAAAGACTAAAAAGAAATCCATTTACTCAATCTGCTAACCCCAAAACCAAAACAAAGAGAGTCCATGGTATGAACGACTTGGCGAAGACTTCTGCAAATGCTCACTCAAGAGTCAGGGGTGTTCCCCAAGCCCTTCTGCAGAATGGCATAGTGTGTTCTTCCTGGACCCACAAAAAAGAAAATCTTTCACACCCTTGCATAACTCTATGCATTAAACCATAAATTATTCTTCCCCTCTCTTCCACTTTCAGAATCTATACAAAAATGATTACCTCAGTCATTTTTCAATATTACTTTCATACTTGGAAAATGCATTTTCAAAAAGTTATTTATTTTTCACAGCATGTCAGGTTGTTATAGTACTAGTTAAAATAAAACTACTATATAAACTACTGTATACTGTTGCATGCATTACATTTTCCTACAAATGCTGTGAAGTAGGATTTTCACAGGTCCTAGGTATATTTACTTTAAATATTACATTATACTTTATTTCAGCACTATTCCAGATTTTAAGAAAGAGGTAGAAGCCAGTTGCTAAAGTAGCTTAGCTATTAAATAACTTTCTTATTGAAGTTGCCCATTTCAGAAGAAAGATTATTTAAATATTAAAAGCAGTTTCACTATGAAAGTTAAAATCAGCTCATACAATCATTCCTTCTTGAAAGCTTTTGGAATAGGTAAAAATGTCACTTTGGATTTGATTCATGCTCACCTAAAAACAAGAATTGGACAGGGAGTAAAACATGTAAAGCACAAAATACCGAATAAATACAATCTGGAATTTCTAATGAAAAACACGGGTTCTTGATGCATATGGTTAGGTTTAAAATACTTCCTGTAATACTTTGAAGAGATGACAAAACAAAACAAGAGATTTGCTTGAGGTAAATCCAAATTTTATGCCTAGAATTGTTTTCTGCTCAAACATAATATTAACTATTCTCTAAAGGGCCGTGAGTGCCTTTAAAAGGCCACCTCAGTTAAAGACTACACAGAAGGACATGGATCCCAGGTGCTTTTGTTGGCATCTGTAGTTGTGACTGTGGGAGCCTGCAGCGATGTGTGAGGGGTGCTTGCTGCTGTATAATACACCATAACAAAGCTGACTGGGGCCTGTGTGCCAAAGGAACCACAGCCACACACTGGTACCTCACCGGGCTTAGAAAATGCTGCCTTCCCGCTCTCTGTGTGACTGAGTGAGAGGCAGAAAGAGGAAGCACTTAAATATTTAATACATAATTCTGCAAAGGCTTTGAACCCTGGCATGGAGAGTCTGAAAGCACCAGCTACTTCACATCCATTGAGGATGCCACCAAATGGCTCTCTTGCATCCAGGTTACAGGCAGCTCAAGAAACTAGTTTCTTTTCCTTTTTTGGCTTCTGAAGCTGAGTTAGCAGCAGCCTATCTTGAAATCTTTCAGAATTGCTTTAATGTCTCATTTTAGTTTCATCTCAAGCTACACGGAATGTCCACCCTTGGTGTCCTGGAGGTTACAGGCAGCAAGTCCATGACCAGGGAAAGCATGCTTGAGGAAATAGAGAGCACAACTGGAGAGAAGAAAGCCAGGATGCTCCCCATGCATTTTTAATACTGCCAAATTTACCTAAAATGTGCTCCCTGCTAGTGCTTTTAACTAACAAGCAGGCAATATATTGCACCGTAAAATGTTTTATTTTAACACCTTACAGTTTCTAGCTCTGTAGCTGTTGCAGGTACATCCATTAAAAGCAACACAGACCATAAATCAGAATTCCATACCTTTTCACAGCATATGAATCTATTCTCCTGCTGGTAAGCACACAGCTTTCATTGATGCAGATGGGGGTGACATATACTTACATGGGGGAGAATAGACCACTCTATACATGTGAATTTATGCTTTTAGACAGGTGGCTGTATGTAGACAAGAGACACCAATAAACAGATTTTATTGGCACTCTTTAGAAACAGATTCTGTGCTACATATCTATGGAGGAACAGTCATCTTTTTCAAAGGGAAATACAGAAGCAATCCCTTGGCAGAGTTATGATTTACAAGTTCACTACAGCACACTGCGGTGCCTATCTTTACACACATCCATGGTCATTTGAACTGAGCTTGACCAGTCCTTGATGTTTCAATAAGCTAACAGTACTTACGAAATCACACTTAGGTGGAATCTAATTGCAATATCCCTCACTGCTGCCATGAAAACATAGCAAACACTGTATGGAAGAAGGCAAATGTTAACTTTTTAATGCTCTGTGTAATATACATATGTACACAAATACAGGGTAAAGATTCTCAGAGGCATAGATTTTTCATGAAACATACATCTTTTTGATCACCACCAAATGGACTGATACACTGGCTTTAAGGGAATATACTTCTCATGTTTAAAAAATAAATAAAAACTAAAATACTCTGTGTCACATGTGGATTCTGTGTAGTTATTGTATGTATTTCTTTTCTTTGAACAATATTTACTTTGATTTTCTGTCTGCATTTTTAGCTACTTCCAAACCGGGAACCCAGGAATAATGCAAGTTACAAAAACAGACGTAGAAAATATTTTTTAAAATAAGCAGCTCAAATTTCCATAATTTACAATAGATATTCACACTTGCACAAAGGGGTTGACATTTAGCATATGCATCTAGCTGTGTATAAGGAACAGAGGGCTTTTACCAGGATAAACTATCTACTCCCAGAGAAATCCCCAAACTAGAAAGAAGCCAGCTCCCATCTTCAGCTTCTTTCTGTACTTCATTTTAAAGACAGCTTCCTAGAAGATATTAGTCAGCTCATTTTTATTTATGGCACCAAAAGTTGCTTATGATTGACACTGCCATGTCCATCTGTTGCACAGACTTACAGGCGAAGACAATATTTAACTACTCCTATTTGCTTGCATGGCTGTGGTAGAGGGAACCACAAAATAGTGATCTATCCAAAAGAGAAAAAAAAATTAGAGAGTGGCACAGTGGAATTTATGAATGAGAGTGCTTTGGCTGCAAAGCAGTCCCATTATAGCCCTCAGCCACCACAAAACTGCTGTGTAATTGGAAAGGAACTTTTTCCCATGCAAGGAAGCTTCCAGTCGGCGCCATACCGTCAGAGACGGCACACTGGAGTGAAGGTATGCACACCTGCATCCAGGCCTCTCTCACTCACTAGGGCCTGGCCCTTGCCTGCACCCTATTCTCACCAAGGGACCTGGATCTGGGAGGACCACAGATCACAGAGGCGTGGTCTTTAGGACTGTTCAACTTTGGAGATGATCATTTTATCCACTCAATTTGGAGGTGAAGAAAGTGAAGCCTAGGAAAGCCTAGGAAAGGCAAAGCCAGGACCAGAACTCATCCTAGCTCAGAGCCCTTCTCCCTCCGTCGGGTTAAAAACTGACCCCATTTCAGAGCTCAAGTACCTAAAACCATGATCAACCCATGTTATCTCAACCAAATGCTTTCCCAAATATCATTCTGGTTGGGAAACAATCAACTTCCTCCAAACTAGCTTTGGCATATTTACTGTTTTCCCAAAGGAAAACAATTTTTTTTCTTTGTATGTGTGTATGTCTGTGTGTATGATTGTTTTTTGGTCCCCCAGCAACAACTGTACAAAGCTTAAAATAATTAGTATCTATTTCTCTTTCCTTATATATAAAAAAAAATCTATCTTCTAAACAGAACGATAGTATAGATCTCATATGTATTAATGTCTTAAATTTCAAAAAGAATAAGTTCTTAAGTTCAGAAGAAGGTTGTCAGGTTTTGATTTATTATTATGCTTCATAGCAGAAGTGTTACATATATCAATTTTTTATTTATCAAATATTAACAGTAGAAAAATAAAAAGTCAAACAAGATGTCATGACAGGGAGCTGCTTTAGGTTTGGTGGTCAAGAAAGCCCTCTTTAAACAGATCTCTCTGGAAAGGAGAATATGTAACTCACATTCTATCATAATGAAATCATAATAGTAAGCATCTACATCTAACTGAATCAGGCATTTAAGCAATGTATTGTTTCCATAACACAAAGCAATCCAGCAAGATGGATGGAGCTTTCCCTATTTTGCAGATTAAAAAACTTAAGCTTCAAAGAGAGTTGGTGACACATCCAAGGTCTCACAGCTAGTTCACAGTGTCTGATCCCAGAGTTCGTGCTATCTCTACTCAGGCCACACTGAACTCTGACTAAAAGAAGAACGCAGGCACAGAGATCGGCTATCAGCATGATCATCATTACCCTGAGGGCCCACTGCCTGCCCCCCTCAGTAAGTCAGTTCTCCCTGATAGATGCACTGAAATCTCCCTCCTGCACTTGCCTGCATAGCAGCCAACACAGCTGTAATTTCTCCCTTATTTATGGGACTCCTTGAATGACTATTCTTCCCACTAGACTGTAAAGTCTATGCAAGGTCTGTAACAGTGTTTGCTTGGCACACAGTAGGTGTTCAGTGAATGAATAAATGAGCCGCTGCTTCAAATTTACCTTCCCTGTGAGTAATTCAGAACAAGATACAAAGCCAGGAAAACCATCTTCTTGCCCCAGCCAGATCTGATAACCCCAGCTCAGATTCAAATTCTATCTCTCATTTAAATATCTCAAAGCAAGATAAAAATAAAGAGCTGGAATCTTACTATGCTGATGGACAGTGACTGTGAAGGGGTATGTCGGGGGGACATGGTGAAGGAGGGAGCCTAGTAAACATAACGTTCTTCATGTAATTGTAGATTAATGGTACCAAAATAAAAATAAAATTAAAAAAAAGAATAAACAAACAAAAAAATAAATAAACAGCTGGAAGTCACTAACAAAAGAGAGAGAGACCAGAATAAGTTTAGAACCCTACCGAAGGTCTTGATGGTAGCAGCAAAACCATCAATGTCTCACGGCACTACATGCGTCATGAGCACTTGCAGATGGAAATGATATCAGTTCTACTCTCTGCTTCTGCTTTGTCTCACCAAGACCCTGCTCCAGGAAAAGGTGATGTGATTTGTCCTGCATTCTATCATTCTGGATCCTCTATTCACCAGCACTTGTGCAGTCACAGTACAATAATAAATGATGGTCATAATTATGACCCTAATTCACAGCAAGTCGCCAAGGTATCCTCTGGATCACGGAAACATGACACTAGGTGAAAGGTTCTTTGAAAATAGAGACTATGTTCTTCAATTGTCCCAAGGGCTTTCTACAACACATACTTGTTGAATAAAGCTATATTGATCATAACTCTATTGTTGTACCTGAAAATGATGTTCTATATATACCATGTGAGAAAATAACCTCCAAAGCAGAATGTTTAGCTACAAAGAACACCCATTAGTGATTTTTTAAGAGCAATTTAATTCATCCTAAGTAGAAAGTGATGACAATTTCAGTCAAAGAGATTTGGCCCCAACTTCCAATTTACCGAATGACTAAGAAATTATAGTATTGGGAATTCCAAACAACTCAGTTTAATCAAGCTACTGTGCTTGGTATCATTAGTGTTGCTGTTGTTTTAATCCACCAGAAACTATTGTCAGGTATTTAAATTTTGATATATTGAAACAAACCAAAACTCCAAAGAAAGATTTGATCTGTTTTTACACGAGAATCCTAGCTAGGGTGCAGGGGAGGGAAGAAGTTAACTAAGCCAGACTCATGACAAATCAAAATTCAATGCATTTTACATATAAACTAATCATTCCCCTCCATTCCTAATTTAATGGGAGAAAATACCTCTGAACACATACATTGTCAAAGAGAGGATCCATGTAATGTAAAATTTCAAAACAAAATTATTTTGTTACTTATTCAATAATACTTGGTTTAACGAACCAGTGTAATACAAAGAACACAGTAATTGTTAAAATTATTTCTTCACCTCATCTATACCATATCTCTTTTCTCATTCATTTGTATTTGCATATTTCTAAAGTAACTTCTGCCAAGACCATAAGGGAATTAGTTAATTGCAATAAACAAAACCACAGGGAAAAAAATATCCTCACTGTACCAAAGCTAAAAACAAAGACTCAAAAAAAGGGAAAATATTAAATAACCTTAGGACCTTACCAAATGCATTTAATCCTTTGAATAACTGTATAAATATTTGAATGTCTTTTATTTATGTGTTCTTTCTTATTATAAAGATAGGCTTTATAAAGTACTCCTCTTTAGAAAGGAAAAAAAAAGAAACTGTGGTTTATTCTTTAACTTCCGAAAAGCCAACATCAAAGGTTAGACTTCTGGCCTTCAAGACCAGATCATTTGTAATTTCTTCTTTTTATACTATTTTTTAAATTTATTTATGTGGAGAAGAGTCAGAGATCCCAAGAATTCTTTTTTGGAGGCCTTTCTTAGCCAAGCTGAGTGGATGGGAATCACTCTATTGCCAAAATCCAAAGGAGAAGCTGTCCATTCCCTCATTCCTCTTCATCTCTCTCCTCTACATGCCCCTCACCCCTTCTGACTCAAAATGGAAATATTGTTATTCTTTTTTTCTCCTTGTATTTAAAAAGAGAAAGAAAGAAAAAGAGTTCTAGCTTTATTGCAAGTGTAAGGCTACCATTACTTTACATAAAAGAAACTATCTGAAGTTCCCAAATTCATTTAACAAACCCACAGTGTTTATTTCGGACTAGGTGGGTGAGGGATGCTTCTTATTTACATATATTCCCCTGTGTCCTTAATGAAAGATCCAAGCAGAGATGGAATTAAGTTGCAGACAAGGACAGTAATGAAACTCAGGGACAGTGAAATAGGATGCAAGTCTAAAGCTGTTCAGCTAAATCAAATTGTGCGTCCAACAATCCAATTGCTACTGAAACTGCAGCAGCTTGGGCTAAAGTTGTCATGAAGTCTTATCCAGATTAGTCAAGAAAACATGAGCATCAATAAACCATATTTAGATCATTTCAATTTTCTCATCTTTCCACCATGAAAAGGGGTGGATGAGAAAATGGTCCAGGCAGCTCTCCCTGGTTCCATTCTCCCTCACCTCCCCACGACCCTTCTGACACTTGGTTCACCACCTACTCCCCTCTATTCCTGCCACCAGTACTGATCAAGACTTCTACATCTCTGGGTCTTCCTGTCCCAGAAACTTCCAAACTTGGTCTCCTCGCCTCTGGGCTCGGCTCTCGGCAGCTGTGCTCATTCTCCAACTACGACTCAAATATCACTTCTCCCAGCATTCCCTGACCCCACACAGAAGCAATCAGTCCCTGACACAGATGCTCCCTGACACTCTGCCACGCCATCTAACACCTCTTATTGGTTAGCTCTCCACATACACCTGTGCCTCCCAAGGGCACAGACAGTGAAGGGCAGGAAAAGCCTCTGTTTCACTAACATGAGCAACAGAGTCTCCACAAAAATAGACCCTCAATAATTTCCTTGAATTGAACCCATAGGTTTACTGCAGAATGTATCCCATTAACTGTGCCAGGCTGTCCATGAGGACAAGAGTCCTGCTCACTAAAACAAAAAGTAGAACGTGTGAGAGCCTCTGGCCTAAGTGGAGTGCTGGGTGGGAAGAGGCCCAAAGCGCGCCATGGTATCATTTCAAAGTCCCTTTCTCCAGGAGCGTGGGCGGCAGCACAGTCAGCACACACATGGCTGGAGATCCAAGCTACCAGTTACTTAGCCTTTTTGTTTATTTCAACAAATGCTTATTGAATGGCACACTTTGCTCCATGTTCATGGCTCAAAGCCTAGTACGATGCGATCTCTGCCCTCCTGAAAACTCATGTCAAAGATTCAGTATGGAAGGAAAATTTGAGAAACAAAAGATTTGATAGGGACCATGACTGTTGGTATCAGCAGTGTTCAGGGAAAGTGGGTGGAGGGAACCCTACTTTGTACTGTTTGACAAGTTCTGTGGTGTAAATACTCCCACCAGGAATGACCTTCAGGCTGCCGAAGCAGTATCCCTGAGTAGAGCTGGGAAGAGAGTCACTCCCTTGGTTCTTAGGAACCGGCGCAGTCCAGTCCCAGCACACCCCTGGACAGGCTCTGTGTCCCCCAGAGCAACAAGCTAAATTCACCATCACCCAATAAATCATGCAATAGATATTTACAAAGCACCTCCTGAGTGGCAGGCACTGTGCTGGGTAGGAATGAAAGCAGTGAAAACCACAGCCCCTGGTCTCAGGGAGCTTCCAGCAAATTATCCCTGGAACTGACCCAGCTGGAGATCTCAGTGAAGGGGTCCCTCAGTCCCGAAAGGGAGGGAGCTAGAACCTGATGGATGAATTAAACTTGAGTTTTCAAGAAGGGAGGGAGCTTCCCCAACAAAAATAATGGGAACAGCATGAAAAGAAGTTGGCCTTTATCTTCGAGCAGTAAGAATTAACTGGTGGGTTTTAAGCCAGGGAAGGGCACTATCAGACTTGAGTTCCAAAAAGCTTCCCTTGGCTTGTGTGTGGAAAGAACGGATTCTAGAGAGGCGAAGCGAACGCAGAGACGCCAGGTGGAGTTACAGTAGGAGTTGGGGTGAGTGATGACCATGGTGGAGGGGATGGTGCAAAGAGGACAATGCTGAGAGATACCCCGTGTGGCTCTGAGGGAGAAGGCAACAGTAAGGACAATTCTGAGGTTCCTACAACTGAAGGGATAAAGAAAGCAGAATTGAGAGCTCATGTTTGGGCACTGAATTCCTCAACACAGATTTTAGGTCCCCAATTTGTGTAAAAATGGCTCCCTCCAAAAAAAAAACCTATATCCCTTATATGGCCTTTAAGGGCCCTTCACACGCTGTTCCCTTCTTCCCAGCCTCCCTTTCCTTCAATTGCCATGTACTGTATTTCCCTCCCTCAGCAGTATCTACTTCCCACAATGTTTAAGAAACTCATGGAAACCTTTCTGGATTTTTTGCCCAAAGTTCCCTATCAAAATCTTCTTTCTCAAGCCTTGCTTCTTGGTGAAAGGCCAATGCTCAACCTCTAACAGAGCCATCCACCCCAGAGCTGTCTGTATTTCAGGGTGAAAACATGACCCTCAGATCACATTGCATTCATCTTTGTATCTTCTGGAACTGTCAAATGATAGGTACCATATTTCCATATTTTGGTACCATATTTTCCAAAGCAAAATCACAACACCTGATTTGACCACATGAACAGAACACACTTAGAGAAAGAAGATAGACTGGTCGCCAGAGAAACAATAAGCACTCATCAAACATTTATTGTATGCTCATTAATTGATTCAACAAAGAACCACTGAATGTCTACTATGCAGAAGTACACAGCAGGTACTCAATAAAGAACAAAGGACGAAATCTCAGGCATCAGAAGCTCCCCTCCCTGTAGACGCTTCAAACTCAGCTTCTTTTAACAATATGTGTCTGGTCCTGTCGACCACCTGTGGTCCACTCTGATTTCAACCACATATGTCACCCTTACCGCATGGCTTGGGTCCACGGCATGGCAACTCTGAAGGAGCTGCCTGGTCCACACACAAGTCACAGTCTGCAAGTGTCAAGGAGTGAATGCACCCAGGGACAACTCTCAACCAGTGGGGGGCAGGAGCCAGGAAATAAGTGCTCCAGCCTCTTGTCCTTCAGGAGCATAATTCTAGGAGGCATATTTTACTCTGCCTCTTAGGAGACCCTAAGAGGATGGAGCACCTATTGCCTAACCAGTGACTTTGGTAATGCATCGTCATCTTTGTTTTTCTTCCTTATCTGTGCTCACTCTGTTCACTTCCTGCTTCCTAGGATCATGTCACATCAACCACCTGCATCCAAATCCCTGCGGAAGGTCTACTTTCAGGAGAACTTCAAACTAAGACAATCTTCAGCAGAAAGCAGCCATGTCAATGTCCAGGAGACACTGAAAACAGGGCGAGCACAGTCCAGAAACTCTCCCATTTCTATTGTTCTGTTAGGAGGACATCTGTGGAATATTGCATGAAAACAGCACAGAGTAAGTGCTAAATATATGTCTTGTGATTTAAATTCAGGTAAAAATCCAGCTTCTTCACTGTAGTAAAAAGGAGGCAATGCATGTGGCTTCCTAAATTATTGGTTTACACCAGCTTGATTTGGCTCCTTTTTCCAAACTTGGCCCTGCATGTTACAAAATATTTATCAATATATTAAATGCGACTTAAACTTCCTAAAATGATCCCAGAACTGTAAAGAAAGACAAAAACAAAAAAACACCTTCTGATTTAAACATACTCAGCTATCCATTAGCATGACAAAGTCTGCATTTATTTAGACATTGCCATTAATAATGAAATGATGTATGATTTCCACTCCTGCAGCTCTTCCTTCCTTGCACAATCAATTATACATTTAAGAAAATACTTAGTGGCTAGAAGGCTTCTCTAATTAAGCATCACTTGAGAGAGCCTGTGAGATCCTTAAAACTTAAAAAGAGCTCTCATATATGTAGGATGGTAGAGGGAAAATTCCACTCAAAACATCTGAGTCTTGATTAGAAAAACATCAATTTTCATACATTCTGAAGTGTTAAATAAGAAGTCAACATACACATACATTTTTAAACCCAATGAAGACTTCGAGGTGAACTAAATTTTCTGCAAAAAGTATAAATTCTTTCTCTCTTTGTTGCAGCTGAGATGCTAGGACCAGCTTGAAATTAGATCTTTTGGGTGAGACTCAGCCCTAGAATTGCTGTCCCTTAGACAAAACAGTCTTCTCTGTCAGAATCATTGAGGATTTAAGATAGTTGGTGCTTGAGAATTCTGGAAATAAGAATCAAACAGAAACAGCTAGCATAAGATTTCCCAGAAGACAAAAGAGGGACGGTTTCTCTCACTGAGATTACATATCACATCCTGTTGTCAGGAGCGGTGTTTGTCTGAAGATAACCTCCAGTATGAATTTGCATCCTGGATGTACTGGCAAACTAACTCTCTGCAGCACGCCGCCGCAGTAGCTTCATTCAGGTTGGCAAGTCCAAAGGCTTTCTCTTTCTCTCCCTCTAGAGGCAGAACATGAAGCACTAAATACAGCTTGATTTCACAGCATTAGAAATAAAACCTGGGATAAGACTCCAGACGGAACAGAAAGAAGGCCTTGGCAGAAGGCAAGGAGTGTGTCAAGAAAGTTTCATAAAAGAGAAACGGGGGACAGTGGCAGAGGAGAAGTGGGAGACAAAACATGAGGTGCAGACACTGGCTCTCTCCCTCTCTCACCCCCCCTGGGCTCCATCTCCCTCTCCTGCATTCCCTCCCCCATAGCCTCCTGCCCTCTCTCCCATAGTCTCAATTTCTCTCCTCCCCACTCCCCCACATTTCTCTCTGTGTCTCAGTACCCCTATCTCTCCCTCTCTCTCTCTCTTGCTCTTCTCTTTCCTGCCTTTCACCAGCCATGTTCCCCCCCAGAACCACAGAACCTCCTGCTCCTGCGGCGGTCCCCCCGACTCCCACCCTCACCCAGACGACTCCACCTACAACAGGAGGCTTCCAGAATGGGCTCCGCATATGGTGTGGGTGTGATGGCCACATACCAGAGGCAGTAATCATCTGGGGACACCTCCTGTCCCCAGCACCCCTCGGCCCCACAACCCTCTGTCACAGCTCTCAGACCTTGGGTCAGACGTACTGGGCAAGGAAAACGTTCTCCTCATGTGCCCTAAGCAGATTTTCACAATACCTGGGCATGAACAAATTTCTAACTACTGATAGGCTCTTGTCCCCCTGCCTCCGTTTCTCCTGCTAGCCTGTCCCTCCATCAGCCAGGAGCCCTCCTTCCCAACCAGGGCCCAGAAAGCCTCGGAAGAAAACTCAGAACCTCAGCGGCAAGAAAGGAGAGGGGAGAGGGCACAAAGCTGGGTGCCTGTGCTCCTTTTAATTCCACGTTCTGGCAAAAAGAAAACCTCAGGTCTGACTTTAGAGATTTTGACACATAATTGGTAGCCAATTTTCCTAAGTGGTGAGTCAATTTTCTGCTTGTGAAATGTAACTTTACCCTGGTGCACACCAGGCCCCAGGGTTTTCGATGTGGCTTAACAGCAATTATATGAATGTTAGGAAGGGGGGAAGTGTTAAAGTTCCTACATTTACATTTTTTCATGTTCTTACCTCTTAAAGGAATAGAAGATGTTCCCTAACCATCTAAGCCACCAAAAACCCACCCAAAGACAGACACAGGATATCCTGAGAAAGAAAACCATTTTAAAGCTACATTACAAAGGGCACTTTTTTTTTTTTTCAATTCTCTCAAGTATTCAGACGGGTAGTGAGCTGTAATGGGGAGGCGCACAGCAGTGAGGGGTCAGGGCATCCTCTGCCTAGTTAGCCTGCAGCTATTTTCTTTGCCCCCCTCCCCTCCGCCCCACCCCTTCCCCCGCAAACACACACCCGGCGGGCGGGCGGAGGGCGCTGGGTCCCCGCTGCGGCCTCGCTCCCCCCGCACCCCAGGCGGCCGGCGGCTCCCGTCCACATGTGAGACTCCTGCTTCGGCTCTCACTGGCGACAAACTGGAGCCGGGGCCTTTCCGCTTAGGAGGAACTCGCTCCGTGTCGCTACCACCACCACAAACATCGCCGGCCCCTGCTCTGTGCTCCGCTGCCACAGTGCGCGCGGCACCAGGCTGGATTTATAGCAAGGAGCCTCGACTGTGAGAAGTGATTCATGAGTCCCCACAATGCCACTACTGAGAGGCATGGCTGGGGGGCACTCCCATCCCTGCGCTCGGCTGCAAGGGTCGCCTTCCCAGCCCATCCCGGTTTGCAGTCGTACAGGATCACCAGCAGCACAGCACCAGCATTTTGTCCTCCTTCATTTTATTGTAATTTTGTTGTAATTTTAATTTCTCTATATGGAGAAAAAGGGTAATTACCACATCCCTTTTACCATAATTTGTTGGAAGCCCAACAGACTGAAATATGTTCTTCGGTAATTAATCGTTGCAATAGGAAAATCGTACTACATATATATGTTTATACAAACCTACACTCACGCACACACGCACACATACACATACACACTCAGGCTCAGGATACACTCACATGCACAAAAAAATTATATCACTGTTATGAAATTTCCTGGAAGATCCAGTATGATTGTTTCAGAAAGGCATAACAATTTTAATAAAAACCAAATCTAATTTGGAAAACATCTACCATGAATGAAGTTTTGGAAAAATGGGGGAAAAAACAAAGTAACTGATGTTAAAAATCAATTAACAGGGAAAAAACTAGGCATTGAAAAATTCCACCCAAAAAGAAATCGTATGTCACATTATATAGCTTTATTGCTTTACAGCCCCCAAAATGCTCCAAACTTCTCAAAGCAAGGAGGAAAATACTGCACTTGAAAGCTACCCTTTGGACTATCAGACCGTATTCCAAAAAAACAGAAAAAAAAAAACCCCACAGCAAAAATTCACACGTGAAACTTTGTGCCAGATTCTGTATTAAAAGTAGGCTTGTCAGGTCTCATGAATACCTCCCCGGTCTGTGGTCACAAGGTGTGGTGTGCGCCTTCAGCACAGCAGTCTGGGCTTTCTCTATATCTGAGCCACAGCCGGTCAAGAGGATCCTTTGCAACACCAGCCTTTTAAATCCACTTCTTTGTTTTTCTCCCTGACTCTCAGTGGAATTGTCTTCAAGTTCCTGCCTAGGTCAGCCATTCCAAGCTGGAACTAAGAGAAGGGCAGCTCCTTTACCCTGAGAATCTGGAGCTGCAAACCTTCAGGAGAAGCCCAGGGAGGGGTAATTGTTTTAGTGAAGCTCACTGCCTCCCCTCGTCAGTGGTCCATGAGACCCTGCTGAGCATGGCTGCTTACCTTTGGCAGTAACCCAGGGTAGGTTCAGGAAACGGTTTCATGTTCCTGCCCTTAGCCTGTGTCAATGAAGCCTGGCACATCTTTTTTTGTGGTTGTAATTTAAATGAGACAACCAACTGCACAGCTGTCTCTGTCAAATTATGCAGGGCCATGTGGCCTTTCTTCCATCTTTAAAAAGTCCAGGGCACCTCTGACCATGTTTGAGGGAAGCCCAAGGGAGCAATGACCAACAAAAGGAGTAGTGATTATGCCAGCAAAGGATGGAAATTTGCCTAAATGAATATATTAAAGGCTGCACTCAGAAAATAGAAATGTTAGTTTTTAAACAGAGGCAGAATGGTGTCATGATTAAGACCCTGATCTTTGGCGTCTGACACAGTAGGGCAGGTGTAATAGCTGTGGTGACCTTGGGCAAGTTATTCAACCTCTCAGAGCCCCAGTTTTCTCATCTATAAGATGGAGGGAAATAAGACTATTGCCACATAGAGTTATGGCAAAGATTAAATGAGAGAATACTTAGCAACTATGTAGCTTAACAAATGTTAGCTGTTATTATCTTAATCATCAGTAGTAATTACAGTATTACAACACTAGTACATAGAAAACGTAAAAGCCAATGCCAGTCACCATGCTGTCAGTCATCTGTACCCAAAGAAGAGGTTAATTTTACTCTAGCCTCTTATTTTACATATGACAGAACATCCTTGCCAAGCTTCAAACAAAATTGATGCCACTGAAGTTTCTATAATCCACATTTTATTTTATTCTATTTATACTGCGTCGAGTGTTTTAACATGGTCTCTCTCTTTCTCTCTCACTGACACACACACCCACCCACCCCCAGGCACAGAAATATGAATGCAAGCATATGCATGGATGAATACTACACTAATATAAGCCAGCAGATATGCAGACAGAAAATGAGTATGAACACCTCAGAATGAAAGCAACATAATTATCGACTTTATTTTGACCACTCTATTGGATGATAGTCAATTATGAGTTGCATAGCAAAATTAAACTCTTTAAAATACTGAAAGCATGACCCACAGTATCTTTGCTCCTATGGGCCCTTTCGAAGCTCAGGTTAAATTATAATCAGATGGCAAAAGGATAAGGGTGTCACCTTGAGGCACTTCCTTGGGATAAATGACCAGTTCTTGTCCATGTTGGGAAGGCTCATTGGCCCAAAGCACCATGGGGCCAGTGACCCCTTGCCGGTTGTTAATCGTTACTGAATTCCCTGGAACCAAGGTCATTATCACTAATATAAACTTAAATAAAAATTCCAGAGACATAAGAACTTCTTTTAATAGTTAGTCTTATTTCTTTTGGTTTTTATAGGGCAATACTATAGAATTAATGTTCTACACATTAGCTCCGTAGTTAGCTTGTCTTACCACTTGATCCCACTTAAAGTAAAGGTTTATTGGACATGAAATAAGAAATGAAGGAAAGCAAATGAAAAACAGGACATCCTGAGAGGGCCTATTCTGTACCTGGAATTCTCCGAAAGTCATTATCACAAGTTTGTTTCCTTGGGAATCTGTCAAAATATTATAATGTTCATATGTAAGAGTTCAAGAATTTCAAATTTAAAAATCTATGTATGCAGACATAGAATCTTGTTCCTATCCTGGACAAAGTTTTGTTTCTCAGTCTCCTTCTCTCTACATGTACCAAAAGAAAAAAATGTCCTTGAGATTTTGTGAGATTCTAATTTCTTTAAGCTTAAGGGATATACACTATATTCTCACACACAAACCAAGCCCAGGACACCTACCAGCAGAGCACAGAATTTCATAGTTTCATTCTGAAGATACTCATCCACCCCAAAAGTGCAATAATACCTTCTGGCAGTTCACAATGATTTAATGAGCATATACTATGTGCAACTCAGTGTATATCCTCATATATCAACATTTAGGTTGATTCATCCAGAAGACAAGTCCAAACCAGATCTGGTCAGACAGCACTGGAATGATGACCTTCTGGAGTTACTAGCACATGTAAATAAATATATTTGTCCACATGCATCACATTTTACAAGCCTAAAGTTTCCTGTTTACTGGATCCCTTCCCCATTTTGCCCAAGTTATGCTACCAATAAATTTAACTATACCAATTCAATTAGCATTATAAGGTACATCATCTAAAGACCTCACCCAGTCGTCCGCTGCCTCAAGATATATCTCAGCAATGGAGGCAGGTCTTACTCTCCTATTACTCGGCTGGTACCTGGGACAAAGTAGTGAGGAGGAGTGAAGTTGGTTGAGGACATTGCTGCTTGTTCAATTCTAACTGTGAGGTTGCTACTTACCATATAGTACCTGCTGCCCAAGCAAAGTTTAATAATAAGCTACTGTCCAGTGTTTTATATAAGAGGTGACCAGAGAGAGGGAATCTTACAAATCCTAAGTGTCCAATTCTCTCATTTTATAAATGGGGAATCTGAAACCCAGAGAAGCAAAGAGACTTTGCTGAGGCTCACATATCTACATAACAGCAGAGGTAGTATTAAAAACCAGGTCTCTCGTGTCCTCGTTCAGCATTCTACACCAGGTTGCTTCTCATTTTCATTACAAATGAAAAATCCAACTGCAGCATGAGCGACTTAACTTATCAAGCCTGTAATAGAACCAAAGCATGCTTGCTCCTTAACAGAAGGATATTCTTAAATTAGGGTTCATAATGGAAGTATCAGTACGTTGAAAACTGAAAAAATAGTAGGGCATTAACTTATACTGAATCTGACATATAATGAATTATTTCAAATCTTATTTGGGAGTTGGGGAGAAGGCCAGGGGATGGTGAAAGAAAGATGAACAACTCAATGGAATTGGAGGTGATTTGGAAAAGAGAAAAGGATTCTACACCAAAAGCAATTTCCTTAATAAGTGAGAGCCCTGGAAGTGCCCCATGGTACCTGAAGGACAATCCCCACTCAGGGTTAGGGGCCACAATTCATGTCATACACAGATGCTTCATGAACATTTAGTGAATAAATTGACATGCTAGTTTGATTCTCTTACTTGAGGTCAATCAAATCAATGGGTGTATGTCCTCCTCACCTCTGTAAAGGAAAACAATCATTTCCAAACAAGAGAATGCTCATTAAGAAATAATTTTTATAGCTTTAGCATAATTATTCTTTCTGGGTCCCCACATCAAAATATTTGGGAGCACAAGGGGATTCAGCTTGTTGGATGGTCTATGATAATTTGGAAAGAGGAAAAGCGATGAAAAGAAGACACCTAAATTGGAAATCTCATCTTCTTCAAACTGGGGCATTGGCACTGAATGAAGAGACAGTGGATATAGGAGAAAAAGATTTCACTCTTGTGTGCGTTCAGTCACATATTGGAACCAAGATCCAAATCAGTCCAATCATTCTATGCAGGGCAGGCAGGTGTATGATTTAGAGGCTGACACATTTGTTCTTATGTCCTTCCCCCCACATCCTGAAAAAGTACAAAAGTGCTGATTGCCCACCTCCACCTGCCAGCTTACCAGGTAAATGCCCCTTCGTCTTTGGAATCACTCTGCTGCAGTCCACCTTGAGACCTCACCCAGGAGCCCCAAATTTCTCTCGGCCCCATACACTTGACTTCTGCACCTTCTTGGAAGTTCAAAATGCGTGGCAAATCTGCTCAGGCAACACTGTACCAAAGGCAGTTTTGAGTAGGGGGAAGTTCAATGTATTTTTTCCCCTTTCACCATGATTTCTTCTGAATTATATTCTCCAATGATGCCTCATTCCTCTTATTATTTCTGGAAAGGATAGTTTATTAAATTTGTTTAGGTTTAAATATAAGATAATTTTTAGATTTAGGACTTACTCTGAAAATTGCCAAATTCAATATTTATATATGTCAGTGCCTTCCAGAGACAGATAATAGAGACACCTGCTCATGAGGACATCTCACAAATAGAAAGAACTTTTATGGAAGTCTTACTGGAGGACGACTACTGATGAAAACCTCCAATAAATATAAACAAAAATTTCTATTTTATGACAGCATGACCAAGCACAGTTATAAATGAATGAAATATGTGAGCCTTCAGAAATAAAGTAATACTTTATGATGGGGTGTTCTGTAGCTTCCTCCTCCTGGGGACTTACAATTTCTTAGAAACAATTTAACCCTTCTCTTTGTATGTGGGGTGCAGCAATGCAGAGTCTTGCTGGAGATACAGAGCTCATGAGACCCAAAATTTCCTTGGACCCAAATCCAGTAAATACAAGTCATACCTTTCCCTGAGGCTGATCTCACAGAAGATGAAATGAAGAGCAGAGCGGGACCCAGCTGGCCCAGAGTAGTAGCAGAAAGGCCACTGGCATCAGAGCCAAGGACCTGGCTTACAGGCCTGGCTTTGAGGCTAATTAGATCTTTGGGCAATGTTACTGAGCTTCTCCGGGCCTCAAGCTTTCTCATCTGTAAAATGAAGGGATTGGACTAATCTCTGAGAGTTCATTCAGCTCAAATGGAAACCTGGTCTCTTCCTACAAAAACCTAGATTCTTCAGAAAACCTGTCCTCAAGACTGGTTGGGTTATGTATTAGTTATATGAACCTAAACTACTCATTTCTCCACATCTTGGAAATGGGTACAAAAACCCCTGCCTATCTCACAGTATTGTCATGGGAACTAAAACTATATAAGTCAAAGAGCTCTATAAACTGAAAAGAGCTAAGACCATGCAAAATCTTTATGTAATTCCCTCAAAGAGATAGACACATTAAAGTTTTAGCCTTCCCAAAGTTATGTATGTCTTAAGAAAGACCAAAGGCTCTTTGCCAAAGAGATGAGACTTTAATAGCAGTATTCCAAGCCTCAGCCAGAGTTGGGAAGGAAAACCTTGCCTGCATTCTTATGAGCTCTGCAAATATTCCTTATTGTTTTTTAAACTTGGCTGTTCATCAAACCTCCAGGAGACTTTTCTGGTGGAGCTTACAGACTTGCCCAAACTACAAAGATATTAGATATTCTAAATAGGAAGAAGAGAGAATCAGTAAGTAATGAATAAAAATCTCACATTTCAGTCCTGAAAACTCTCACATTGTTTTAGGCCAATCAGCAGAAGCACAAAGCTAGCTTAATAAATCATAGGATGTAAGAAATTCACCCTGACAGGGCATACCCAAGAAGTCCCCAGATGAAGGGTACCTGTGGGAAACATGCAGTCCTCTCACAGCCCTGTTTGGGAGCTAGACAGATGATGCTGTCTGCTAGAAAATAGAGATTCCCTTTCAGTTTTCCACAATTACAAAGTTGTTTGTGGGAGGCCCTGGGAATCATTTATAACAGAGAACAAGAGAAGACACCTTCAAACTCCAGTTTCAATACACCTGAAATCCTTCTGGAAACCCAAAGCGACTGCGCCATTTGGTATCTCCAGAGCATATGAACAACAGATAAAACCAATCCAGCCCAGTGGAAAGAAAAGCCATGGTGGAGTGTGGGCAAATTTCTTAGTAACATGCAGCCACAGCCACAACTTCTCCTTCGCCATCATTCTCATGTACCTTAGAACTTGCATTCATAATTCTTACCCCTGTTTTAAATGCCCACCTCTAAGAGAACCTATACAAATTACTGACACCTTTGTGTCAAGGATCTTCCAAACAGTTACAGGCAAAAGACTGGAGGACTCTTTCTTACAATCAGAAGGCTGCACATGTGTCTTATATGAGTTGCTCATGACCTCCTCCACCTCCAAATCCCCAATGGACACTCCAGGGACGTAGCTACTCCTACCAAGGTAGCCACCATTTCATTTGGGCACCCTGCAATGACTTCTAATATCTAGGTGGCAACTGAAGCCCAATGAGTGCTTGTAGATACAAACAAAAGCTTGCTACAACTGTATCTGGGAAACTAAGAAATTCCCAGGCAATCTCTACTCTGAGCAGCAAACAGAAATAAAATCACTTGAAAAAATGAGCAGCACACATATAAAATCCTGAAATTCAGTATGCCAACTTCCATGACATATCAAGGAATCAGACCCAATTCTGTGCTGATTATTTTGGGTATGATATTATTAATGTTGAAGAAACATATTTAAGCCACTGTCTATGGCAATTTGATGAAAAAAAAATTAGTATCTCACAAGTAATGCTGAGAGCACCATGACTTGAAAGAAACTACTATTAGTAAACTGAACAGCACTCTAAATAAAGAAAATTACTGCTGTTAAGACACACTGTTCTGAAAATTATCAGGAAGAGTACCAAAACACTATCACTGCTGTATATAAGAAATTATGCAAGTATGCATTTGAGTAATTCTGCATTTTAATTTAACCCTTTGAAACATTAATCAAACCATGGCTAATTATAGGAATTAAGGAATTAAACGATGGAATCTTCTCAAAGATATTATTTAAAAGGCAGTTTATACAATTACTTGTATAGATGTTTGCTTTAAAGAGGAAAACAGTTCTACTGTAATGAAAAGGGTCTTAGAAAATTAAATTAACAAGGGGGGACCAGGCTGATATGAAACTAAATTAGCATCAAATGCAAATTACAGGGTACTTAATGGTAGAAACAGGTGCAGAGAAGAACCCTAAATGAGATAAATGAATAAAACATCCCTCTCCACAAATGTGGAAGCTGACACAAAGTCAATGATATGAATAATTCAGCAGCCTCCACACTGCTGTTGAGGTCAGCCTGCCTTGACCTTTGAAACAGGAAGTAAAATTCAGTTCAAATTTGAGTGACTGGAAATATAACAGTTATTTGTTTTTTATATTAAAAAACCCACAGAATTTTTTTTAATACAGATACAGGAAATATACAATAAAATCACAGTTTGAACTAAAGAGACATTACATAATCAAACTATTGGTAAACAAAAAAATCATTAAATAAAATTTTACCCAAACCTTGTTTCAATCTGGAAATCCTAAAAATGAAACAAATAAAAGCATATATACCAGTGTTCAATTTACTGATCAAACTTCCTGTGAGAATAAATTTCTAAATTTTCACCCTCTCTTCAAATTGTTTTATTGCGTTGATGTCAGCATGAAAAAATTGTCTTTAAAATTAGCCATATATTTTATTAATGATGCAAAGTAATCTCTCACATTTCTAAGACAGAATTTGGTTAAACTAGATTTTTTTTTAAATCTTCATGAAGGTGCTCTTTTTTTTTCCATCCTTCAAACTGTGATTTAATAAATGTTGCAGCCACAGATTAATTTATCTTATAAAAATACAACCAGGGTCCTAAAGACAAGTCATTCTCAGAACTGAATATCCACAGTGGTTTTGTGTCTCTTAAGCTTTTTTTTTTTTTTTCCTTTCTGCATGCTTCCAAAGTACTTTGTACTGTCAACTAGTGAAAGCACTTTCCTCGTTTCGAATTGAGCTTGGTGCTGCTAGAGAGTAACATGGTATGACAACAAACTGATTTCTACAAACCAGGAAAGACAGCAGAATATATATGGTAGCTCACCCTCATTCTTATTTTACAAGACGGCATAAAAGATGTTTGGTAATAGCAGTAATCTCTGCCTTCAGTTTGCTGTATTAGTGGGATCCACAACTTGGCTATCTACCTTTCATGTATCTACTGTGCTTATCAGATAAAATATGATGTTGAAGGAGCAGCTAAGTTTTACTTTCTAGATTTAGAGGAGGTTAAAGCTGCACGCACACATCCCACCCATCTATGAGAGAGGTGGTAAATAGGTCTACAATATAATTAGCAACGGAAGAAGTTTGAGAAATGCTCCTTTTAAATGCAAGTGTTCAGTAGAAGCAAAGTTAAAGATGTAGGGTGTGTTTTTATAAATTATCATTATTATTATCATATCTGACAAATCACTCCTTGCTCGACATTTAATAAAGGGTGATAGAGCAGACACCGCTGATTGGGGCTTGGCATAATGACTGACCTGAGCGAAGATTTGTGTACAAAGTGGCTCCCCATTAAATAAGGCTCTATGGAAGCAGCTGGTTCTCGTTTGAAGCAACCGGTTTCTCTATCCCCCAAGTGCTAAAGAAAATAATCCCTACAATCTATGACTACAGACTTTCACAGAGGCAGCAATGAGAGTTTGATTGTGGAGATAACTGAAGTCATTCCTGGAACTTCCAAGAAAAAAAAAAGTGGGAAAGAGGTGGGGTGGAAAGAAAGAACAGTCAATGATAGTGTTTAAAATTACACTATGACAAATCATTTGAGATGCAGACAAGGCAGGAGGAAGCCCCGCCCTTCACAGAATTCAGTTGAACCAGCTCTATTTTCTTCTCCCCTCTGCTGCTCTAGAGGGAAGCTCCAGATACTAATAACCAGCGCCAAGGCCCCCAGTGTCCAGCATGGACGCCAAAGATCGGAACACAGCCTAAGAAACTCCTTGTCACCGGCAACATATCACAATGAGATTTTTTTCTTTTTTGGGTTTCAATCTTAAATAAAATAGCTGGGAAATACTCGGGATTCTTCACCGATCATTCCTGCCTGATCTGAGATTACTTTAACATTAAGAAAAACAAAGACGATATCAGACATTGAAGGTGCTCTTCTCTCAATCATGAGAAGAGCTTGCTTTTTGTTTTCATTTTGTTTTGCTTAATGCTATGCTGTTTAATGAGAATCCATGCTCAAATACCCTGAATGACATTCTGCTGAACCTGCGTACCCTGACTGATGCCTGTAGATTTCATGGGCTTTGGGGAAAAAACTAACATGTGTAACTGTCTGTCTGCACTATCTGCCTTTACAGGAAGAAGAGGTAGGCTCAATGAGGACGAATCCAGGCCTCTCAATTAACCTGATTAGTTCAGCACATTGCTCTCCTGAATGACACCTTATCTTGAAAATAAGGAAGAACTTCCTTCCTCCAGGAGATGCAGAAGCCCCCTAAAGCCACAGAGATGGGGCCTATCAAATGTGAGCCTTCTCCTCCCTCTTCCAGCTCAGACACAGGTCAGAGAGACCCAGCAGATGTGTGGCGCCTGATTGGATTTTGTGTCCTGAGGACAGGAGGCAAGCTCCCATCTGCCCAGGTGGCCTTGGAGAAGGCTGGGAAAAGGGACACCCTGTGGGCAACTTCAAGCCCCTACTCTCAGAGTCAACCAGGCACGTGATAAGATTGGGGGAGGGAGGGAAGAAGGAAGGGAGAGAGTGAGAAAGAGAGAGGGAGAATTTGTTAACCCTTCAATCACCAAAGTAGCATGTCAATATTGTACCTGCCTGAAAGGAAAAAATGGTGAGTTCTTGTCTTCTAACATTCTATCAAACCTAGGCACTGCTGCAACAAAAGTTGCCCTAATGCTGATTTCACATTTGCTATAGTAATGGGAGATCACCAAGTTGCCATATAAAAATAAAGCTTTCCCCCCGACTCTCTGAAATCTGCTTGTTTGCAAAGGATACTCTCTCTATATACAGTCTGTGTTTTTAAATTCAAGTTCTTGTGTGTAATAGACATACTAGTTACCAGAATATATTCTTGAAAATGTGCTTTGTGAGAATGTCAACAGCAGGGTTTTCCACTTACTTGTCTGCTCTGTGATTTACTTGATCAATTAAAGAGTTAGGCAATGAGGAGATTTGCATGGTAATCATGTGAAGATTAATGCTTTTAAATGTAACAAATTTAATATTTTATCTTACATTTTCTGTTTCTCATCATTCTTTAATGGCAATGCCTTTTCACTTTATCATGCAGTTAATACAAGCCTGTCTTGATGCAGAGAGATAAGACCACCAGATTCAACAACTGCATGTCTAGCTCCTTTCATTCATTCATTTCACAAAAACATAGTCTAAGCACTTACTGTTCAGCAGAGAGGCACTGTGCTGAGAGCTGGGGATACAGTGGCAACTCACACACACATACAACTGCCCTCTGGGGCTTACTGTCCACTTCCCAGGGAGTTGGTCTGCCTCAGCAACAGCAGAGGGAATGAAAATTAGAATTTCATAACTGGAAAGGGTCTGAAAGATCACTTCATTCCAGCCCTATTTTAAAACTAACAGCCACCTTCTACTCAATATGATCTATGTGCCAGGCATTGTGCTAAGTACTCTCTGTGTATTATCTACTTATTCCTCACCACAAGCCTATAAAGTAGGAACTACTAGATTTATCCCCATCTTACAGATGAAGAAGCTGCTGAGGGAAGTTCAGGGATCTGCCCAGAGCCCAGATGTTAAGCCTGGCAGAGCTGGGATTTCACCCAAGGTGGCCTGAATCCACAGCCTGAGGTCTGAACCAGTGTGTAGACTGCCTCAGAGGAGTGCAGTAAAACCACGGAGTCTGCCTAAGTTCAGTACCCCTGAGTAAGAGCTATAAGTCAGTTTCAACTCTGGGATATTTTTCCTCTGCATCATGATTTCTACTAACATAGCATTCTCCTATTTTTCAAATAAAATCAATGTATTCTTTGTTCATACTTACTATTCCAATGTATTCTTTTTTTCCAACCCTGAAGCACTGAAAGCTCCATGAGGGCGGGAATCGTGTGTCTTACTCACTGTCATATCCCCAATGCTGAAGGCAGTGTATGGGATAGAGTAGAGGCTCAATACATATTTGCAGAAAGAAAAAAGTGAGTAAGTGATCATCCAAGGGCACATAACTCCCATGATAAACTTCAGTATGGTAATTTTGCTTAGAAGAAAGTTCTGTAGCAATCATCACATTAAGAAAAACAATCCACGTGAAACACATTATGCTCAAAGTGCCAGATTTCAAGCACATGAACTATCAGGCCCTATGCTAGCTATTCTAATCCTCAGAACTTTTCCAAACTGAAATGATTTTTCCATTTTAAAGATGGGAAAACTGAGTACCCTGAGACCCAGGTACTGGTAGGTAGCAGAGAAGTAATCTGATCCTCCAGCCAATGGACTCCAAAACCGATGCCCTTTCCACCATATTCTGCCCCTCCCAGAGAGCTCCTTGAATGAGTGCCTATTTTTTCCCAATGAAACCACACAATGGTTTCATCAAACTAAAAGAAGACATAAGATCTCAACTATGTCATTTATTTTTTTTTTTAATCTCAAAAGTTAAGTGCCTGACCTAAGAAAACTGTTTAGGTAGAAAGGTTTACATTACTACATGGCAAGGTTGATACCAAGGAAAATAAATGAGACTGCATGAAATACTGAAAAAAAAATTGTTTTAAACTGGGCAACTGAGGAAGGAAAAAATCAAGCTGAGAGCTAGGAGATGGAGTCTCTACTCACTTGCCTCGTCACTAATTCATTTCCTTAGGCTGTGTGCCTCAGTTTACAGATCTGGAAAAGGAAGTTAATCTGTGCCCTCACATTTGTGTGAAGAGAATTCTCTGAAATAGCACACCTTAAAAGTCTCTAAAACTTTGCAAATATCATTCAGATATATATTACTATTAAACTCATAATGGTTAGAGATTTTATGTTAAGGTGCTCTTAGACCAGAATTTAGATCCTGGTTTTTAAGAGAACATGTGGATGGTCAGAATAGGACACTCTCACCCCTAAAGCCACAAAAGAAGGACTCAGTTTTTTTAAAGATATTCGGAACTCATATGCCATATATCTGAGATTAGAATCTGGCTTTAAGAAAACACCAGCATTATGTAGAGAAACAGGTTTTCAACAGTTTGTAATAGCTTCAGAGATAACCAGATTAACTCTCAAAACAAACTTTCTTTTCTAAAGAGCTTCCTAATAAATGCAGAAAAAAAACCTTCCCATATTTCATCTTTGTTTTTGTCTTTGTAACGAGTGCATGTATGTGTGTCCATGTGAGAAAAACCAAACAATGTAGGTCCAGGGTTCTCCAAACTAACTTTCCATGGTGTGAGGGGCCTTCCATCAATAGTGCATCCAAGACTATTAAAAATCATGTTTCAAGATATTACTAACAGATCTAGAATACTAGTGAATGGAAAGCATATTAAAATTAGGGGGAAATTATTGTTCTGTTGAACACTAGTAAGTTGCAAGTAACACGATTGTCTGATATTGAGATAATGTTAAAATAAAAGCTCTAGTCAAATCACAGTTGCTTTGAAAAGGCGGAAGGGGGAACAACCTCTGGCCATGAGCACAGTTACGCAGCTGCGCTCCCACCCCCTCGCCATGTCCCATCAGCCTGAGCAGAGCTCACTGTTCAGCATAGGCAGGGAACTCAGGGAACCAACAGGGAGCAAGGCCACAGGAAAACGAGCAGCTAACATCACAAACAAAATATCCTAACACTTCACTTGAATAATCTCCAATTCACTGATTAAAAAAGAAAGAAAAGTTATTTGAAATGCCACGTCATGGGTGTTCACACCCTACAGAACAGCTCTTCTGACCTGAGCACCCACCGCCCCACACACATAGTATCAGTATTTGATCAACAGAGCAGCAAATGAATAAAAAGTTCTTGAGGGATCCCAATACTGATTAAAGGGCATTTCTTTTAAACACCACAACCTTCACTTGAGCCAAAATTGTAGAATCTTGACCCAACCTTGTACAATATGTAGAGTGATGAATGTCCAGATTAAAGATGCAATGTGCCATTGGATTATTATTTCTCTTTTTGCCCTGTCCTGGCAAGGAACGTGTTAAAGAAAACAATAAAAGAACAAGTACTTGTACAGAGTAGGATTTATGGGCATTTACCTTTAATCTATGGCCCTTGGCTCTGTAGCTCCCCGGCCTCTGTCCGTCCTTTTCCTCCTTTCTGTTTCATGAGGAGCCCCCACGCTGCTACTGAGAGGCAGAGCCCAAGTGTCTATGAGCTTTTTGTCAGGTAAAAAGAAAGAAAAAGGAAAGGAACAAGAGGAAAAGCAAAGCTAAGAGGCATCTATTAGATGTCACTAGGCTTTTGTATTCATGTCAATGATTCAGGATTAGAGTATTTGAAATAATCTTATTGAGAGGAATCAAAAGGCCCACTGAGTGAGAGGCTGCTGTGTAGCATACAGCAAAGGCACGAACAATATCTTATTAAAGATGTGTTGGCTAACCCTATTACTTTAGATAATATTACAAAACCATCGTGCCCCCAACAGTTAGCAGGATGGTACAGTTACAGCGTGCCATTTTGGATGTTACTGTGTGGGATCAAGCTGTATAATTTGCCAGCTTGTCTAGTTAAGTCTTTCCAAGTAGGGTTTGGAGGCAAGTTTGGAACTAGAACCAAGCACTTCACCTTCAAAAATAGAAATTCCCAAAGCACAGTGAAGACTACTACACTGTTCCCACTGAAAGTGGCCTACACGTTACTCGGATGAAACGCCATTGGCATTCTTTTCTCCAGAATCAGTTTCCATTAAGTTTGCATCATTTACCATATATGACCCCACCCCCACCCCCCAACCGTGAAAAATACGCAGAGATTTTTTTTTTTTGGCTTCACTATCCTCCCCATTTAGAATATGCATGCACGCACAGTCAGCTTCACACTTTAGCAGGGTTAAGGCAATTAAAATTCTATTACAATAAGTACTGTAACATTAAAACCTTCATTTGCTTCTGGACAAAGCCTTGTAACTAGAGAAAGAGTTTGAGAGGAAGATTTATCTTCATCTACCCACACCTTTAAATGCAGTAAGCAACCAAAGAAAGGCCTGTCCTGTTCACCATATTTCATTGATTGCAACTGGAGTATTTAGGTCACTTTTATATTGTCCTGGACAGGATATAGTTACACAGTTTGAAAAGGGAGGGATGGGACAGGGGGAGGGGAGAGAAGGAAGAATTAGTAGTCTATTTCAGATAATACCTCCTGCAAATTAAAAGAAGCAAAATGCCATCTCTTTATATGCAGGAACCGCTAAGTGGAGTTTTTAAAATCTGGCCAATATTTATTAGAGAGTTTGGTCAGATGCTGGCAGCAGGGAGAAATAAGGGGAATTTATCAATAGAGAGTTGCATTTGGGGAGGGTTTTTGGGTCTTTATTTTCATTCTAAGCAATTTCTTTTAGAAAAGTAAAAGCGTATTTAATATGGTGATATATTCTCATCACAAACTGCAAAGTTGCTGGATGACACACAGGGGACTTTGCATTGCTTTTCTGTATTTTTCCAGACCTGCTACAAAAGCAAAAGTATGGTGACATAGGATAGCAACCCACACCACGAGCTCACGCCCAGGCCGGTTATACATATACACCACTGATTCTCTGAAGCGCTGCTAAATACATTTCTTGGAAGTTGCTGCCATTATTTCCTTTACAGGAAAACCACTGCTGTTCATTATACAGTGTCTGCAATAGTATTATACCATGCACAAGTACTTTGCATTATGATACATTGTCAGTGTATTTGAAATGCATTTTAATGTATCCTGCTTGTGTATTTGGGAATAGCTGATAGCAAATGGAATATAGACTGCTATTAGCTTATTGTATTCGTTATTTTCTTACCACAGTATCAAACTCAAACTGCACACAAATGTACAGGGCTCATCTCGTATTCAGAATGGTATTATCTGATATGTGATAAAATTTAGAATGATGCTCTTTCACATAAGTCTCATTGCTAATAATCACATATGAATTCCCACTGAGAAAACAAATGTTTAAGTACACTAGGGTTAATAAACAACCATAAATTCATGCTCAGTGTTGATGCTGGCTTTTCACTTTTGGAAAAATGCAAAACTCTCAAAGCAACCAAGGGTACAGCAATTATGCTGTCTGGGGCAATTTTAAAGGGTGAATTCCTCCTCCTTTTATTTAAACCAAGCATTCAAGGTTATAAAATCAGGTGGTATAAAGGCTTATCAGAACGTAGAGAAATGCATTTACACCACCGGTTCTTTGCACCCCAGACAGCCATTTGCATATTTTACAGAGTGATTTTGTTTAGTGGCTGGTTCTTCTAAAAACTGGACAAAGACCAAAATAATAATAGTTGAAAGGTCAATGACAGGAAGCCATGAAACTGACTAACCGCCTGATTTGCAATTTTAATACAAGTGTATGTTTATGTTCATGTTATTTGAGGACTTTACAGAACATAAGAAAGAAAAATTTGTAATGAGTTTGGGGATTTACATATGATGATAAAATACAGGTTGCACTGAGGAGTCAGATGCCTTCACAATCTTAAGATTGTCAATACAGGAATTAGGATATACCCCACTCTACTCAATGGTTTAAAAAATAAAAGTAATTCTAAAGTTTTTTACCATTGTCTTCCTATCATACAGATGGACATATATAAATACATTGGGGCCAATTTAATCAATAAATTAGCTTGTTGATAAGACAACACTGCACTTCTCTAAAAAGCCCTAAAGAACATTTATACTTTTTAGATGAAGAATCAATCCTAAACAAAATATTTCTCACAACTCTGGTTAACCTTTTCCATTCACATGACGTACATCACGTAAAACCAGCAGCTATAACAAGCGTTCTAATATCTCCGCTCTTGGACATTCTAGTTCAGACAATAACTATGAAACAAATGCAACTAGTGTTACCTAAATGAAAGTGATCTAGAAAATCCTGGATCTAGGCTTTTTTTTTTTACCTTTCCTTTTCTTTTTAGGAGATCCCAAGGGTAAGTGTGGTTTGAAAAACAGTAATTGTAAACAAACTAGGGTTTTCATGTTACAAAATCTGTGTTGTTTTTTTTTTATGTAGCCTACCTCAAAACATAGAGATACGGATCTTAAATGAAAGAGGAAGACACATCTGTTACAGCTACAATAAGCAAATCCAAAATCTTTAAAGGTATCTTGGTCAGCTTTTAAAATCCATATTTTCATACTGGCTGTGAGGAGCTTGAAGCTTGCACATTACTCCAGCCACATTATATCTCAAAAGGACTTCATGTAAACTCACAGAAGATAGGACAACGTATCTGAAAAGAAATTTCATACTTTATTACTTCTATCTACTAAAAGAAAAAGAAATTCCGCTTGGTGATTTCTCAGGATCCACAGTACAAGGGCATGAAAAATTAGGCTCTTATTTTCTCCCTTTCCTTAATGGTCTAACTATTTAATCAAATACACTAATTCTAAACTGAAAAACCAAACAAACACTGAGCCATCCTGTATCCTGCCTTGTTAGAAATGAGCAACACAAAGGCAGCCGGAAACTTAGGGCTCTAGGTGAAAGGAAGCCTACAGTACAATTTGGAGAAAGAAATGTTTTTGTGAGGCCATCTGTATTCATCCATATCATTGCTCAAAGATAGTTGAATGACTCAGGGGTAGGAAAATAAAGAGTTTTGTGAAGCAAAGCAAGAATGGGTGGTAATTCTAATGAACTAGAACTGGTATAACAGTCTGAACACTTAATATATTCAGTTCATGCATTTATAAAGAAGTTTCCACAGAGAAAATGGAAAATTTTTTTATAGATTCAGAAAAACTGGGTTCCTAATTCAGACTACCCTATGTGACTTTTGTCATTATCATCTTTTCTGATTCTTACAAAGTAAACCTAATTAAGAACCTCCCTCATTAGTCTTCCAGAAAAATTAGCACAGCTTATGCTAATTACTCCTGCAAAATTTAATAAACTCGTTGAAATGGGAATAGTCTAATGAGGTTTTATTTATTGAACTAAGATAACTCCAAGGAAAAAGGTTAGGACACAAAGATATTCAGTGTGGTAATAAAACTACACTTTATTCAATTTCTAAACATGAATTTTATTGCAAACCTTTTAAATTCAAATATGAGTTACTCAGTGAATATGTTAAATCAATCTCCACCTTAATTCAATATCTGCAAGTCATTTTTTACTTTTTACTTTAACAATAATTACCACACATAGCCCTTTACCTCAACGATAATAAAATTTGCTGTTATTAATTCCTGGTCATCAGCTATTAAATGTAACACATTTGACTTTTCCCATGTCTACACAGCCCAAATATTTGGATAACTGGGCACAGCCTGGGTTTTATAATTCTTAATCAAGCCATTTGGCATCAGGCAGAATATAACCTGGCAGTCAACTCAAGATGCACACTTCCTACATTCATAGACATTTTCCTCTAAACTCTTTTGAAGTGACTTGACAAATTGTCACAAATGTAAAAAGAGTTTGGGTCATATTTTTCTTAGTTTGTTGCATGCTATTATTAAAAAAAGTAAAGTAGAAACCCATCTTCTAAACCACAGTAGGCAACTCCTGACTTTGTTAATTCCACTTATTTGATAGAATATGCCAAGCTGTTGTCCCCAAATCACTGGAAGCAAATAAAACAGCCAAATTTTAATACAGAAAGAGTTTACCCTGCACCATTGCTGTATGACCAGAAAGCCTCTTCTGTCTGTCCTATAAATAGTTTTCCTGAATAACCACTGCTAAAAGTCTTTTGGCTGATAAAAATAGCAGTGTTCTTCCAAAATCTGAAGGACAAGCAAAGGGAGCTAAAAATTATTGGAGCCCAAAAGGTGACTGTGTGTTAAAGCTATGCTAAATCCTAACACAATGGTTGCCTGTACCCTAGCTCCATAATTCCATATTGCATGCATCTTATAAAAACAGTTACTATTGCTACTGAGTGCAGGCCCCATAACCTATTTTTACAAAATATGCAGCGATTCACATCCATAAATCTGAAAGCAAATCAAACCCTAAGCACGTAACGCAGATATTATACAATCAGTAGTATGGAATCAAATTGGAAACTGTGAAATTCAAGCACAGTTGCCATCATTTTGTTTTCTTTGCAGTAATTTTATGGAATTGAAAAATCTTTTCTATTTTGCTCTTCCTTGTGTAAGTTTTTTTCTTGTTGTTACTCTCTTTTCTCATTGTTAAAAATGAAAGTTTCACATATCAGCATAGACGGGACTGGAGCTTTTTAAACCTTTGGCAGACTGAAGGACAAATAAATTCCAAAAAGTCAGATGCAAATAAAAATAGCTAAATGGGGTTTTGCATATCAGCTGGCTGCACTGCTTGAAAAGGCAGTTCATGGGAGACAGTGGTAACAGCCAGCAAATAAACATATGTTGGGACTTCTGGAGATTCTCTGAGTTTCAGCCATTTTTTAAATACTCCTCTCTTAAGAGACCAGCACAGGCTGCACACTGTTTTCTACTTTGTCAAACCAAAAAGGAAAAAAAATGAAAAGGATAAATGTCACGAGTAATATCTCTAAAGACACCAACAGTATAAAGTGCATACTTATTTTGCCTAAATTGTTTGAACTACCCCAGCCAAGAAAAGGTTTTAAGTACCCTACCGGGACAGATGCAAGGCGGCACCAAGAGAAGCCACACTAATGCAGTCCAGGTAACACAATCCTGTTTCAAAAACACGGGCCGAGCTAATTACAGAGCTGCTGAGTCAAGTTTCTTAGGCCATCGCAACCCACAGGAACAGGTCAAAATCAAATGTTATTCAAACCACAGTCGTATCAACCTTCTATATCAGAGTCACGGCTTAAAAACCAAACGAAGAACTTAAAAGCTTAACCCATTCACAAGCAAAAAAAGTGTTTTCTTTGCGGGTGGCAAGGTAGGGTTCTTGTCATCATCTAAACCGAAAAGAACCATGTGGGAGAACAAAATGCTTATAGTTTCAAAGTTTGAGGGAATATTTGGGCTGGTCCTTTGATCAGAATACTTGATTTTTAATACAAGAGTAAGAGAAACTTTCTTAAAATAGCAAATAGTATTTTGAAGAGAAGAATTTCAATGAAAGAAACAGCAAAAAGGTTACATTTGTTTTTGACCTTATTCATTTGAAGATTTTCTCCCATTGCAGAAAAAGAAATGGCGTAGATGGCAAGTCTGTTCTCACAGATTCACAAGCTATTCTAATTCCACAGGGAGCATACAACCTCACTGGACATGAAAGGTGCACATGTATAATTCTGAATCAAATATATTAGTACTCACTGATCAGGCAAAGATATATGGTCTTGGTGAACATTAGCGAGCATATTTACTTTAAATACCTACTGAAATGTAAACTTTATAAAGCTATTTGACAATCAAAATTGGTTTAAGCCTGAAGAATCACATAAGTCAAAATCAACAGTCAAGAGTTTGACATAAATGACGCTGAAACAAAGACTTTTTCAGTTACTGGAAAATGGTAACGCAAGCCCCAGAAAGGTTAAGACCTGGAAGTATAGATTAGTAGGGGTTTCTTTTGTCAAAAATTAGCATTACCAAACATTAAAAGGGACTTTTGTTTAGCTGTTGATGTCCTCAATGAGGGACCAGTCAGTCTTATTTGCAAGATGCTTTTCCAGCTAGTGGAGGGTGCTAGCTCTTTTCCTAGCTGACAACAGTATCTATAAACCTTCCAGGCCATTTAACTCTCCATGAGTAATGCTATGTAACAAATTGGTTTATCATACATGCTTTCATACAATGAATTTCTATAATTAAAATGTAAAATGAATATTTGGAATGCAACTTTGCATAACACGTGCACACACTGACTCAAAATTGCACCAAACAACTAAAACAGATTTATTGTTCTACAGTGATTTACTTGGTCATGTCAGATTAGTAATATGGATCTGTTTAAAAACACAATAATTAAGACAAGCAGGATAAATTAATCAGCTTACAATACAGTATGAGCTACTAGCAAACCTGGGAAATAACAGTAGAAAATCTTGGTTCACAGATCTCTTTAAAACTGCTTTTATGCATAAATAAAACCTTAAAATGTAGATGGATTACGTCCAACAGACTACTGTAGCTAAAAGTGATAATGATTCAAACATTTTTCAAATAAAAGTTAAATATTTATAAGCACCCAACCACATTTCATAAATCACAAACTATTATTATTTTATTTCTGAAGCTTCCTGGCACAGCATGAGGATTGAGCCACAGAAAGTCAGGAAACAAAAAAATATTCCTTTAAGAGTATGAATCAGACACAAAACCAAAGTAATCCAAGAAAACAGGCCTCCAAAAAACATTCCATATGGCTTTCCCAGGAATCGCAATAGCTCAGCACAGCTTAGTCATGACCAACAGGCAAAGTTCGGCCACAGGCATTCCTAACCCTCACCCATAAGTGACACAAGGCAGGTGTTTCATTGTAATGAGGAATAAGAAAATCCAGTGAAAGTAGAGTGGTCCCTACCTGTCAATTATCACTGGATCTGAGGGAGTCTCATTTCGGTTGCCACAGCTTTTCTTGTCACAACAGCGGCTATGGAGCAAAAGCGAAAGGATTTAGTACAACCATTACAATATAAAATCATCATTTAGGCACACAGAAGGTTCAAATTGCTGGGTTGCAAATGCTAGAATTACCACAGAGCCATACCTGGCAATCAACGGATCCCTGGGACAGAAAATTCAATGTGGGTCACCTATGGGTTAATGGCCAGGCTTAACCTCTCCCTAAACAAAAGAGGGTGGAAGAGGGACTCTCCCAGTGCCACGACTGACAGCCTAAGATGGGGTCTCCCCATCACTGCCTGTGGTATTGGAGGAGTTCACTGTGAAATGCATTATTATTACATCTACCCAATGAGAATATTCAGAGTTGTGGGTGGCTCAAACGTTCTTCCCTCAAGATCACACTAATTGTGTGGGATGTGACAATAATGAGGTATGAGTGATTTCTCCCCCTCCAGTCATTTTGTACTAAATAGATTCCTTTTTCTTCTCCTTTTCTCTTTCAGCAGGATGTTTTCTTCAACCCCAGCCTTGCCAAAATCTTAAAGCTCTGTTTGCTTTTGAGCCATCTTCATGAGAATAAAAGTACAACACAAAATTAAGACAAAGAAGAGGCAAGATATAAGAAAGTGGAGATGCACATGTCCTCTGGCTTTTGTGCCCTGTGTCGGCCACTGTTTCAGTTTTCTGGAAGCACTATGGCCAGTTGATTCAAAGATTAGCACAACCCTGACTGGAAGTTCTTTATTAGGTAAGAGAAAAGGCAGCCATAGGCAAGAAAAACACCCACTATCAAAATCCCACCCCAGTTGTGACCTTAAGGCTATCTGTATTTTTTAAACCAAGATGCTTCTAAAGGGTGAAAAATTAAGGTTTTCAAAAATTACCCATGGTCAATGGAAAACTATCCATCTGAGACTTCTTTGCAAATAAAAATTTTGTCCACTGGCCAGTCTAAACCCAGAGGCACGCTACAGAAGCACATATTTGACCAGTCAAGGAGGTGAGGAAGTTATCCAAGAGTTATATATGACCATGCACCACAAATAAAACACGACTTTGGACACATGGACGCACACACACGCATTCAACTTAGTGAATCATAGAGCCTAAATTTAGAGAGCTAGGGAGAGCCAAACATTGAACTTCATTTTCAAGACCCAGAAATATACTCCTGCATAAGGAGTCTTTCGCCAAAGTTGGGAAGTTTCCTTCCTGGCTGTAACTATATATCTGAGAAGAGAATCAGCTCCAAATTTGGTGCTAATTCTGTTTGTCTCTCATATCTTCACAAAGCAATAGTAAGTGCCTCCTTTGTCAAAGCTCCAGCTAAAAACCAGTCCATCCATCTTAAAACCTTTCCGTGATTCAGAGGAAACTATTTCCTCCAGGCCTGAGCTCTGCTCTACCAGTACTTTGAGGATAAAAATCCCAAAGTATCCCAATACCTACAAGGCAGATGAGGAAACAGGGAATGAGAAGTACAGTAGGTGGGATGCATGCAAAAAATAATTTAAAAGCTGACTTCCATCATCCCGGAACCCTGGTCCCCTACACCTGTGTTTCAATGCCTTACCAGAAGAGCACAATGGTTAAGAACACTGGCTCCGGGATCAGCAGGGCAACCTGTGTCACCTTGAGCAAGGCATTCCACCTCATAGTCTTAGTTTCCTCATTTGTGAAATGGAGTGACTGTGGCACCCACCTCTCCATGTGTAGGGGCACAGCTTCAAGGCAATAAGGGTATAAAGCCAGACTCTGTGACTGGCCCTACTAAGTGCTCGGCCAGCATCATTATCATTCCCTGCTCCTTCCCCCTCCAGCCTCCTCCTCCTTTAAGTCTCAGCAAACTTTCCCTGTGCTCTGCAGAGGCAGTCGGTCTCCAAAAGCAGCCTTTAAACAGAGCCCAAGTCCCCTTCACCAGGGGATAATACCAATGGATGGGAAGGCCTGTTTCTCCTTTCTATTTTCCATTGTGTCTTTTTCAAAATAAGCAGGCGGTACAAGTCCCTGGTGGTCAAACTCTGCCCGTGGTCCTGCTCAGACTATATGCCCTGCAGGGACTCTTCCAACTTGCATGATGATTATTTGAGGCTAGAGTCTGTATCTCAAGCCTATTTGTTCTCTCCTTCCCCTGCCACCACCCTCATCCAGGTCAATTTCATTGCTCGCTTGGACTCCTACAGTGGCCTCCCTCTGGTCTCCTGCCTCCACTCTTCACTCCCTGCAGCAGCCAGAGCGATCTTTTCAACATGTCAATGGGACTATGTGCCTTCACTTCCCAAGACCTTGTCATGGCCTCCCACAGCACTTAGGATAAATCTATGGCATGACATGACGCCCGACCACCTCCCAACCTCTTGTCATTCTCCTCCAACTTGCTAAGCTCCAGCCTCACTGGCCAATTTCGACGGGTTTGACCTCCCACCTGGACTGCTCCTCCTCCAACTCCTCCTAAGCTAGCCAGCCTCTCCTCCCTCTCTAGGCCTCAGCCTTGCGTGTCCTCCTCAGAGAGGCTAGCCCTGACATCCATTAGGTTCCTCCTGATTTTTCCATTCAGGGCACTTAACACAATACACATTATATTCTTACATATATATTTGTGTATTTTTTGTAACTATCTTTCTTTTCCCACTTCCCCACCACTATCTCTTATGCTTCATAAAAGAAGAAACTGTCAATTTTATTTATCTAGTGAGTAGCATCAGTCCTGGAATAGAATAGAGAAGCTCAAATATTGACTGATTGATTGATCGACTGAATGAGTTCATGACTTGTGAATGAACATAATGTACGGGGCAAATACAGTCCAAGAAAATAGGGACGTGACAGATGAAGGAAGCCATTCTGACCCTCTGAGCAGGCACTACTGATGGAAGGTTCACTCCGGCTCCACCCCACACACCAAACTACCCCTCCCAAGCATGGGTCACACTAAGCCTGAGGTTTGTCCTTTGGATTAAGCACTGTCTTCATCTCCTTAAAATAAAAACACCCTTGAGCACAGCCAGATGAACCGAAGCACAGCATAAATGAGAGCCTCCCCTCTCTGCAGTGCCCCAAGGGACCCAGGAAGAAGGCAAATGCAAACCACAGAAGTGTAGAAGGAAGAACAGGAGAGGAATAAAGTGGGGGTAATAAAGGAAAGAAGAGAAAATGGAATGAAGGGGCTGGAGGCCACTTAATTAACACTTATAAAGAAAATGTATACAAAGCATGAAAAATAACCTAACAGGTTTCCTGTCCCAGGTCATGTCACAGCACCACACAGCCATCGTTCGTAAAGCGGGATTCCTGGGCTCTGCTCTGCAGCTGTGGTGGTGACAAAAGAGTGCCTACAGTACAGGCCCACTTAAAAAATGTATACATATATGCATATATGTGTGTAGGTGAATGGGTGCATGTATATATGTGTACCTATGGAATTATGTGCCACATTAAAAAGAATGAAGGTGGGTTTGTCCATGCTACCATGTAAAGAAGTCTACATCACATTGTGAATTGAGAAAGCCAAGTTGCAGAATAGTACATATGGTATGATCCTTTACCAGGTGAACAAAATGAGACAAGGAAAGAGAGGGAGGGAGTTACTGCCTCAGAAATCCCTTCCTTGACTAGCCCCATGCTCTCTAGCCCCTTACCCTGCCTCCTTTTCATTCTAGCTCTCACTGCATTCTATTTTATATTTATTTGTCTTCTCTATTGTCTGTCACTCCATGAGGACAGAGCCTTAGACTATTTTGTTTACCCCTATATCTCAGCAACCGGAGCAGAGTCCCATGTACAGCAGACGACCCTCAGGAAATATTTTCTGAATGAATGAATGAATGAATAGAAACTTAAGAAGTAACCTATAGGGAGTGGAATAAGAAGTGGGGAGAATGGAGAGTATATATTTTATTCCCATACTTCTGGAGTCTTCTGCTTTGGTATTGCAATACTGTTTTCCTATTGAAAAACTAAAAACCAATCCCAGTTGGGGTAAGAAGGTCTTCTTTCCACCTAACTGAAATCTCCCTCCCTGTAGTTTCCTAGTTCTAACCCCAGAGCCAAGCAGAACAGCAGTCTGTCCTTCCTCCCCATGACTGTCTTTCTTAGCCTCTTTCCTCCCCTAAGCTGAACAGCCCCTCAGTTCCTTTTACTGAACTCAAAGGAACCAAGAAAGGTGGGCCCCAACCTCCACCATATACAAGAAAGGCATGAACCAAGAAAGACAGGATGAAGGGGGAACAGATTCACTTAAGCTTACGGCCGAAGAGGGCTCAAGCTAACACAACACAGTATATGGGATAACTGATGCACAAGCACTTCAAGGGAAAAGTTACCATGTTAACGAAAAAAATCGTAGAGCCAAGTATGTCCTCCTTGCTGTATGACTGATGGATCTTCATCCATTCAAAGCAGTGTGTTTTAGGGTATACTATGTGTGGAAGGCACTGTACCAGGCACACACCTGACATCTGCTCCCTAAAGCAGGCATCTATTGGGGGACTGGAAGTTTCTTAATTTGCTTTATCACACAGCAAGATTCCCACTATGTCACCTCCCTTCTCAACCTCAACTCAAGTGGCAGGAGTAATATGGCCCGTCACAGGAGTGGGTACCCAGCACCTGGTGTCCTACGTACACTGTGGACTCTAAACAGCAGCCCTTCCTCTGGCGGGATCATGCATCTCCTGAATAATTTGCATAACCAGGGAAAACTTGGGGGTCTCTTCCTTAGCAGCCTATACAAGCAGCATATCTCTCATGAGCTGACGTGAAGCTTCATAAATGAGAGCAAGAAACATTCACATGTTTCCTAGTCATGGGACCTGCAAATACACATTTCAGTGACACAGAACTTCTTCCTAGAAGTAAATCTCTTGCAACTGGAGAAAAGCATCATCCCCATCCCCAAGCTTTACAACAAAACACAGAATTGTCTTACCTATGTAGCCAAGGTGGCTAGAGAATGAGCAATAGGAATTATCTGGACAGTTGGATTAATAATGGTAAATTCATTCTTTCTCTCAGCTTACAAATATTTTCAAGTTTTCCCATTCTCTTTTTAAAAACTGCTCCTTCTTTTCTCTTGAGTTAGTTTCTTCACTGCCTAACTTTTTCCTTGCCAGAGTTGCCATTGCTTGTTGTCACTGTAATCCCATAAAATCCGGCTCCCAGGCCTCGGTGCCTCCTTGAATGCCCTCTCTCAAAGTTCACCAGCGGCTCTCCAGTGTTCTCAGGCTCCCCGTGCATCCGGATCACCCTAGCACTTAAGATGACATGGATGGCTTCCCCTCTTTGAAACACACTCTTTTTACCTCTATGCCCAGTATGCTCAGCGTTCTTTTTCCTAATTCTGAGACACATCCCCCTCCTTGCTAGAGGTGATGGTTCCACAAGAGTGTATCCATGGCTTCTTCTCCTTCTATTTCCTAATCCTTGTCAATCCCATGGAAGCCCACAGCTCCAACTCTCACCTTTGGGGAAGGACCTGTGCAGTCAGTTATCTTTCACTCTCACTCTCTTTCCAGTTCCAAGCCACAGGCTCACCCGCCTGCAGACCTCTCCCCAGAGGAATCCTGCCTGGACCACGAAGAAGTGGGCACAAACACCTCTTCATACACCCTCTAAATTCCCTGTCCTAGCTCACCCTCCTCCCCATCTCTGGGGCTCCCACCCACCTGCAAGTACGTCCTCCCTTCTCTGGAAAACCACCTTCCTTTACCTCCCCCTCTCCAGCCGGCCCTTTCTACAGTGGGTCTAGCTCCCTGCATACAGGTCTCACCTCCCAGGCTAAGCTGTTAGCTCTCCCACACAGTTCCTTTTGGCTCTGCATCCCACAGTGCTTTGGACATGGGTGGTAAAAGGATAAATGAAAATATCCTTAACCACCACAGCAAGAATGGACAAAGTACATTTATGTGTAATAAACACTGCTTCCTTTCAGTGTTCACTTTGTTATCGTTCACTCTGAGCAGCTACATGCCAGGTGCTTAACTAGACACTGCATATACTGCTACTATTACTACTACTTCTACCACTTCTAGTAATATTAATACTAATACTACTGCTATTAATAATAACAATAGGCGTTTGGTACTTACTATGTATCAGGCACCATGATAAACACTTACAGTGATTATTTATTCTTAATCAGCCTATGAGAGAGGCAATATTTTTCCCCCCTTCACACACAGGACAACTAAAATAGAGAAGAAAACTGATTTCTCTGCCTTCAAGGAGCAATTAGTCCAGCAAAGGAAGACAGGCCCTGGACACACAGTTACAATGTGCTGAGTGCTGTGAGGGAAAAGCACAGGATATGATAGGAATGCATATAACAAGGGGACGTAAGTTCAGACCAAGAGCCATGGATGCTTTCTTGAAGAAACCGTGCTTAACTGAGAATCTGAAAAAGAAAATCAGAATAAGCTGACAAAAGAAGAAGGAAGAACAGGTCATCTTAGGAACCAGGCCAAACTCAGGTCCCACAAGAAACTAGGCATTGATTGATAATGGAAAAAGAATACTTTCCTAAACAGCACACCCATCCCCTGCAATTGTCCTCTACACTAGAAAGGGAGAAAATCTGCTCCAGCCTGACTGGGGGAGCTGGGAACTGGGATCACCTATGAAACATAGTGTCTATTTTCCATTCACATTTAAGCACAGGATGTCAAATGCACTTACAATCAAATCCCTTATGGAATCCTGCTTTAAAAAAAAAATCCTTCATGGGGCCATAATTTTTTAAGGACTTAACCACCAGCTATTAGCAAAATGTAATGATGATTGGTATGATGGGTTCCAATTTACCAAAAATGCAGAAATGCTCCCAGAATTCCATGGAAAAAGTTCCAAGCCACCAAAGTCAAAGAGGTTTTGTCTCAAAGAGGCAATGATTATAATGCAATGGCAGCAAGTCCTTCAGCCAGCTCATGTAAGGGGGTTACCCTCTCAACACAACAAAATGGATTTTCTAAATTTGCAACCACCTGAGACACAACTCCCTAGTGTTTTCCTCAATCTTTTTTTTTCTTTGCCTTGCAACAAAACAGAATCATCCCCAGCCCCTTCCTGTCGATCTAAATTCTCTGTGTCTCCTTTACTGAAGCTCCACTGTACTATAAATATACAGCTTTTGTAACATAAATGCAAAGTTTTATTGTGCCGTTAGCCTTGATAAAAAGCACTGCAGAAAGTTGTTTAGAAATTAAATATCTAAAACAAGCTATTTTAAAATCCAGGGCCCTCACTATTTCATGTCTGCAATGAAGAAATTTCATCTTGGGGAGAGCAAGCTGTCTTTCACACCATATGGCTAATGGTGGTGCATAGCAATTAGCCAAGCTGATTAATGGTGAACAGACTCTAATTTTATGCTTATAATTGAGCCTGCATTTGCACCCCTGGTGCAAATTCAGCACATCCCAACTTCCACTTACAACAGGCAAGAAATCAAGAGAAATAGGATGGTGTGGAAAGTGAGAATTTTTTTCCTAAAGCCCCCTAAAGAGCATCAGATTTGCAATTTAAAAGACTGTTAGCCACACAATAGATGACAGGTTTGTGTAATAGGGTCATGGCGGCCTAGTAAACAAACAGTACCCCTTATATGTCTATAGGCAGCCAACATGGTAATCTGTAACACTAGCAGGATGACATTTTGAATATGGCTTTTTCTCTCTTAGCCACGCTGTACAAACATCATCATTTGCCTTCAACAGCTTGAGATTTTTATTTTTGCTATTTTTATGTTTCTGAAAAATAGAAAGAACATTAGCAGTAAAGCATACCAACCAGCATAATAAAGTATATTGGACCAATGAATTTAAAGAACAAGAAAAATATAAACTACATTAATAGAGGGAAGGCTTGTGCATGAAAGGCATAATATATCTTTAAATATTTCAAGAACAGAATTATTTCTAGCATAGTCCAAACATGTACAGATAGGAGATGCAAATCTATCATATATAGATATTAGTTGGCCATTTGATCGAGATCCATCTCCTTGTTTGTCTCCTATTTGCTAAAACTACATGTAACAAAACATGGATAATTCATTGTAATGACATGGTAATGGTGGGAAGCTAAAATAGAGATACGGTCAGAAAAGTAGTGATTTGAAGGAGGTGATTTTTTAATGCTTTTCAAAATGATTTTACTCATTTAATTATGAAAAGCACAACTCAGCTTTAAATGTACAATTGTTGTATACAGTATAACTCTAGTTTTTGCCTAATAATATCTGCTAAGAAACCCATTATCATATTTTTGGGTTTTGTTACTGCTTCAGAGTTAGAGAAAAGCAACCTGTTTGGGGAATAATTAACAAGTTTTCCAAAAATCACTGAAGTGAAAACTTGTGAAAAGTCCTGTATATTTTAGAATAATATACTAGAAGCACATTTTTTAAAAAGAAAATTAGGAAAATTTTATATACATACATAATTACATAGAAGTTAATATTTGGGATCTCAGTAAGGAAACACATTAAGCCCTTTCTATTTTATTTCCACCTGTAGAGTTTTAAGACCACTTTCCCTACACGTCCATGTGTAGCAAATAAAGCGCCCCCCATGCTGAAGTAGCAGCTGAAGCCCTAAGTGGACTGGTCAGTAATAGTCAAGAGCCAACCATGCTTTGAGCCAGCCAGAGCCTGCATGGATAACAAAGCAATTAGTAGCCTTTCTCTGATGCATAGTGGCATCTTCATACTTTATCCAATTACTCAGAATATATCAGGCATTATTTTTGAAAAGGAAGAATCATAAGCTGCAAGTTAAAATATTCTCTGGTCTGCCCTCTCTCACGTGTGGAGGACCAGCTGAGGCCATGGAAGTGAATTTGGTCTGCTTGCCTGTTTTTAAATGTAGCTTCAGTCTGATTACAGACAAAAATAAAGACACGCGTTTGTGGGTGACAGGAATTTTTATACCTTTCCGGGACTCATCTTTGCCAACCAGAGAAATATTAGCTACAGTGTCACAGTTATTATATACAAGGTAACTGAGATTAAGAGATCAGGTGCAAGGAGGGAAATAAAAACCCACACTCAATTTAAGGAGGAATGTTGCCTATGTAAGGACAGTCATATAAGTGGGAGAATTAAAAAGGGGAACTATAACTTTCAAATCTTACCCAAACAGAGGCTTCTGCTGACATCAATAGAATTCTTACTCATTTTACTAGTAATGTAGTTGCGCATATATATTAACACTAAAAGTGTTATATTCTATTTTATTTGATTGAAAGAAGGGGAGGGTACTGTTTTGTGTCTCATTAACAAAATGATATCAAAATGGAAATATATGTCTTTCAGGATGAAATCTAATAAATAATTGAGAACCACTGTGATGACTGACACTTCACTACCAAATATTCACACCTAACAGCCCTTTTTAGATTGTCTAATAGAAGCAAGATAAATGTATACTCAAAAATAGACCTGAGTTCACCTACATTTGAGATAGAAATTCATCTTCTCTACTAATTAAAGGAAGGGAACAAGGTATTTCTTACCTGCACATGATTTCGTGTGTGAGCAATACTCGGCACATTTCTGGGTTCTTATCTTGGCCTTCATACACTATGGCCTGTAAACAAAGGCATGATTGAGCTAAGAATGGAATCAAGTAGCAGAGAGCAAACTTTCACAATTAAATTCTTAACTACTTCACCACTGCTGAGGGCCAGTTAGCTTTCAGAGCTGAGGGCCTCTCTGAGCCAGTTGTTTCAAGATACGTGTTAAGGATCAACCCAAATGGAGTGGAAAAGGATATGTTCCTCTCTGTCCTGTCAGCCACCTTATTATGATGCACATCTTTGGATCAGTGCATGAGATGGGCTTCTGTCATTAAGACAATCCAGAATAAAAATAAATCTAATCAATGGCAAAGCAAACCCCAGAAGTTTTAGTAGCTTGAGATCCTAATGATGTATAAAATAGAAAAGCACATGGATTTGATTTTTAAATGATATGTATTTGTCACTTCATTTTACTACTTCCAGCCCCAACATTGAGTGTTCCAGAGGGAAGGAGAAGAGAACAAGTGGGGGTATGGTTTTAATGAGTCCATTCACTAACTGTGTCTTCTTTGAGATGATTCATCAATCAGCGAACACCCTTCTTCCCACCTGCCGGCTGAAAACATGTGCTCCAGAGAGCACACCCACCCCACCCAAACAGTAATCCTCGCCTGCACATGCTGCATGTGTGGGTCTATGCCATGGAGTTATCTCCCTTAACTAAGAAGAATCACATCTAACTCTCAAAATCTGGAGTCCCAAGCCACCTCTCCAGCCAAGATGTTTTTGTCTGTTTTTAGTAATGTCCACGCAAACTTTTTGCTTAAGATCACCAGGAAATTTTCCTGAGATCTCTGCTTCCTGGAAGATCTGCATGTTAATACCTGGGCCAAATTAAAACTCACAGCTATGGGTAGAAGAGTGCTCTGCATTGGGTTACATTTAACTGACTTAACACTGTATCACTGCATAATACTGATATAACACAGCTTCAAATTGTTAATAAAATTACTTTCACACATTCAGATAACTCTCAATGTCTTGGTGACAAAACTACTTAAATTAACCAGAAACTATTCTTATTGAGTACATGAAGATGCTGCAGCAACTAACTTGTAGTTGGCTCTAGTGTGCTTTGTTTACGAACCTGGCACATACAGAACCTATAAAGGATGGGGACGGCTTAAGACACAGTGTGTGCAGACCCCTGGACCAGGTTCTGGTTAAGCTATCTAACTCTATTACAAAAAAAATTACAGCAAATTTTTTAAAAATGACAAAAAGTATCTGCATAAGGAGAAAACATTTCTCTACCATTGACCCATCAAAACCATTTTTTATGATTAGCCTATCACAATCCTGTATTTTTTTAATGCTTCATTGTGACATAAGTTCAGACTTACAGGAAAGTTACAAAAATATATAATTACAAGATAGTTTTTACCCAGATTCCTCAAATGCTTGTATTTTACTAACTTTGCCTTATCCTTTTCTAGTTTTTTCCTAAATCATTTATTAGTAAATTGCAGGCCTGCCCTAAATACTTCAGCATGTATTTCCCTAAAACAAGGAATTCTCTTACATAACCACAGCACAATTACCCAAGTCATTAGCATTTAAACAATGCAATCATCTAATCTTCAGACTTAACTGAGATTCACCAATTACCCAATAATGTCCATGATAGCAAAAAGAAAAAATAAAATCCAACATCAATCATTGCATTCAGTGTTGTATCTCCTTTAATGTGGAACTTTCCTGAGTCTTTGTATTTCATGACATTGGCATTGTTGAAGAATACAGGCCAGTTCTTTTGTAGAACATCCTCAGTTTGGGGTTATGTTATGTTTCCTCAGACTTAAGACTAAAAATTACACAGTTTAGGATCAGAACACCACAAATGTGATGCTGAGTTCTTCTCAGTGTATCAAATCACACTGTCCACTACTTCCACCACGTGTGGTAAAGGCTGACCTTTCAGTGAAGGTGGTGCCTGCCATCCACCAGAGACAATCAGCTTGATTTCCCCACCGCAGGGCTACTGCTTCACCTTCCATAGCTCATAACTATCATCTGGGGAGACAGTCTAGATTATGTTACTATCATACCATGTCCCAAATTTTCAGCCACTAGTTTTAGCCTGTATTGACGATGTTTCCTATGTTCTTTATAGACCTTTTCAAATACCAAAGTTGCTTTTTCTCAAGAAAATGCATCAGGTAAATCGAAAACATTATGAAAGCCAAAAATTATATCCACCTGGTCATATTTACTGCCATCACTGCTGCAAAAACAAAATTAAACAAAAAACACTGTAAATAATTGATCAGATCACACACAGTGCTAAAAAAATCTGATCACATTTTTGTGAAATCCTATTACCACTTCACATTTGGGATGTTCTCTGAGTATCCCTGACAACCTCTATTTCAACTTCAGTTTTTTGTCATGCTAAACTAACACAAATAACTTGGTAGATTCACAGATATTGGGAGGGTTTTTCCTGCAAAAAAAAAGTTTGTCTTTTTCTGGAAGGAAGTTACATCAGACCTTCTTCATCTTGATTCTTTCTAGATGATACAATATCATACTGAGACCACTGGTCCCACTGAAGTCAGCACACCACGACGACATTCAATTACACATATACTGCAGCACAAATATGCTCACGACCCCCCCAGACAGGAGCTGGTCCATGGACTCCCAGGAATCCCATGTTTTTGTCTTTAGTGACTGAACATCATTTGTTAAAGTCCCAGGGCCTCTCAATACATCTCTCTACCAAACGCCAAACTGCTACTTTGCTTCTGGCAGCAGAATCAAAACGGAGAAACTTTCTTTAAATCAAGCACAGAAAAAATGAAAGCATGGATTTGGATTTGCTCAGAAATAGGAATTCTGGGGAGAGATGGAAGCATAAAGTGTCTGCTGTCCCTCTCCTTGGGGCCTCAACAGAACAATGCTTTTCAGCACAAAAATACAGAGGAAGGAGTGCTGTTTCTGTGACTTCTGAAATAAAAGCATGTGAAACAGGGAGTCTTTTCTCTCTGCTATGGAGTAGAACTAAAATCCTGTAAACAAGGTAAACGAGAACCTCAGTGTAAACAGGGTGAACTAGAGTGGAATTCTATCAAAGGCAAATCTACCTCTGACCTCACCTAAGAAGTTTTTGTTACTGAAAAGGCTTGTTAACACACAAACACACACACACACACACACACACACACACTCACACACACTCTATATCATAAAGGGTGTGGGCCAAGAAATCAACATTCTGATGAGATCCAAAATAGGAAAATATGATCAATTTATTTTGCTTAATGTCTCTGATGCACATCAACAATAAGACAGACTGTTTAAAAGTGCCGCCAAATTCTCCCTCCAGCTTACATGCACAACTGCCAGCCACACATCAACTCTCTACCATCTGCATTAGTCCACACATCAAGACTGGCTCACAGTTCAGCAAACCCAGACTTGAAGCCTAAAAAGAAAGAACTCCTCTAACACCAACTTAGGGAGAAGTTTCTGCTTTTCTTACTCATTTAAATATGTGTCTCTGTGGGGTGTGAATAAAGCTCATTGAGGCTGGATCAGCTGGGAGATCACAGAAGCATATAAGCAGCATTGACTATTTTAAGTGAAACCATTTTAATAGACAGCTGGTTTAGGGCCCAGACAATGGAACACCAAGAAGAAGGCTTATTTTCATCCTTCATAGTAAATCATGTGTCTGTTCCCTGTGAGGAAGGTAGTCTGCTGTGGGAACAACAAAGACAAGAGTGGTTTAAATAAATCAATCTGTTTATCAGGAGTAAGGATGGGAGGCCTGTTACAGAGATGGGCAGGAGAGGGAGAGAAAGCATATATATTATTAAATAAATGAATTGATAGTGAAGCAAGTTGGGTTTTTTAACCTAAGAAACAAAAAATACAGTATCAAGTAGAAAATGATGTTTACTTTAATTCTGCCAATGCAAATAAATCCCTTAAGGTGGCAGGAGTGCTTGTACAGGAAGAAAAGTAAAAGAATAAACAGCACTAACTTCATCTCAACTTTAAAAACCTGGTGAAACTGATAAATAAGTTGCCAAAACTTGATATATTTGCAGCAGACTTCTTTTTCTGATATACTAGCCTCCCTTTTCTTAATGTCCACCTTTAATAGGCAGAAAGAAAATATTACAATTAATTTGAATACTCTTTTAACTTCCGGTTGAGGAATTTTTCCAGAAATGATTTTTTATAATTAACAAAAAAGAAGAAAAATAGGAATCATTAAATTTTCACATCCTTATGCAACAGTAGTGCTAGGTTTACTGTGAGAGGATAAGATGCCATCAGTGTTAAAAGCCCACTTATAAATTCACCTAAGCCATCTTTGAAAAGAAATCAATCAAGAGAGAAATCTTACTGATGTGCCCCTGTTTTAGAAAGCATCTTGTAAGAATGTTCATCCCTGCTGTTCTAAAATATCACTGGTTCTTAAAAGTTCATTGAAACTTACTATGGTTAAAGACTATACAGGAAAACGAAAATATACAGTGGACACCAGGATCACACTTCAATAGGATACCAAACGAAATACAGAAAATTGAGCTGGGCTTTTCTTTGTTTACTTTTCTAGTAGTTTTAACTCTTTGTATTCCATACCAAAATAAAGAGAGCGAGGAGAATACTTTTGATTTTGGTTCATCAAAATCTGAAAGGGTTTTAGGAACAAATTTTTTCATTAGGAGTCCTTCCTGGCTGACAACGAAAAACTAGGACACTTGCATTCATTATGCAATGAAAGAAAGAAAGAGAGGAAGGAACGAAGAAAAGGACAAAGGAAAGAAAACAAAAAAAAAAAAAGAAAAAGAGAAAGGAAAGAAAGGCATCTTATCAATAATTTTTTAAAACTTCTAATTTTCCATTTAAATCAAAACAGTGATCTTGAAAATGTTACCTCTTTCTCTATACACAAAATAAAAGGCCAAACCTAACCTGTCACTTTAAAGAATAAGCTCATGAATGTACAGAGTACCTCCTTCAACCAGAAGTGTCCTCTAAATATAGACTGTCAAAAAGGTTTTGGTAGCAAATTACCAATAGTTTAAATTAATCAAAAAATAATATGAACACCCACAATATCAATACACTGTAGTGTTAATCATTACATTTGACCACCAAGTTACACTGCTGGTCATTAAAAAAAAAAAGTGCTGGCTTATGTGGCCCTAGAAATTTCCAGTAGGTGAAGGAGCCCTAGTTAAAAATTAACCTGTGCCAAAGAAAACACTACCAATCTGACATTTCATAAACAATTGTCTCAAACAGCAATCCAATGTTAATAGTGGAGTAAAAAAATTATTTTGCTTCAATTAGCAGCTTGGCTACTGGTGAACACATTACAAAGATGTAATTTCAGCTCAGGAGCTAAGCAGGACCATTTTCAGAACTGAATTAGAAAAGTTACAAATGAATGCTATCATATTCAGTATACTGTTCAGTTACATCACAGCCCTGAATAAGAAGAGAATGTGTACAAAAAGCAGTTAGCTTTAGAATGCATCTTTTATGTCTCAAAGAAATAAAATCCCTTATATTACTCAGATGCCAAGATAGAAACTGAATCGTTATAACAATCGTACATTATATTTCTTTTTCACAATAATAAAAGATATTTCACCCACATGATAACTACATCAACATCTATATTCGTAGATACAACTGGCTTTCTCCACCCAATGGGACACTACTACTAATAATAAAATAAAATAAACAGCTAAATTATTATGCACTTAATATGTGCCACTCACTCTCCTAAGCACTTTACATGTTTGAATTCATTTAATTTCAAGACAGAGCTTCGAGTAGGTGATACCATTATTTCCATTAGTTTGATTCCAAATGCTTACATATTTTAATTACTAAGACCAAATCATTCTTGCTCAACATCAATATAAACAGTTCAAAAACATCCAAACACTCCTTCATTTCTCTCAGCCACATAAGTCGTAATAACAGAGTATCGGTTTAGTCATACAAGTTCGATAAATGCATCACTACTAATATGTTCATTTTTAATGCTGTTCAAACATTCACATGGAAACAGCTCTAGCGTAAATATCCCCGAACAAATGGCTGTATATTATCCAGGAGGGAGCAGTTGGACCGCCAGACTGGGGAAGTACTAGGCCATCTGGCTCCAGCAATCTCTCCAAAACCATCAGCTTTGTTTTCACCCCCAGACTCCAAACAACACATTTTCCACTGTGATGAGTTTACATTTTCCCAAACACAGGTCCTGATCATGCATAAAAATTCCAAACTTCTTCATTCCTCTATGTGCAAGGAAATTTAAATCACCTGCATTTTTGACATGTTACCAAAGGAGAGGGAAAGCTGCTGAAATATGGCTCCTAACTATAAAACTGCCCTGTCCTTTTTTGTTTCCCCAAATATATGAAAGAACCCCTCTGCTGGCCTAGTGAATTCCTTTGGAACTTTTTGATATACTAAAAATGTGTTTATGTACCAATGACGAACCATGACCTGAAAGGGTTGTTAATCAAATCTATGTAGCAGTGGCAGGATATAATGAAACAATCAATAGGAAAAATGCTCTTGCATCAATAACTTAAAGTACCCGGCACATCAAAACAAATGTAAAGAAGATTAGCTCGGAAGAGAACTATGGCAACATTTCTGATTATTACACCTTGGACTCCCCACTGTGTAGGGAATTTTTTAGGGTCCCCTTTGCCCTATCAACTACCTTCAAATCCATACATAACTAGGATTATGCAGCTATTGTTTTCCCCTTTCCAAAAAAAGCTTTTGTTTGGAGGCAGGGAATGTTCTGTTTTTTGGCTAACTTTATGGAATTTGTTGGTATTCTGTCTTTGAATTATAAAAATGCCACTTTTTTTAAAGCAAGATGGTAGGATGGAAAATAAGTTAAAGGCATTTCTTTTTAACTATTTAAAGATAACTCACTGAAGCAATCATAGAACATAATCATATTTCAAATACTACATGAAAATCTGAAAGGCACGTTAAACCTCAGACCTCCACCACTGGGTTACTTTGAGCTTCTGCAGTAGATACTGTTTCTGGATGCAACAGCTATAAACTTCTGGATCCTAGAGGCCTATAACATGCTCACTAATGGAATACCAAAAACAGCAATGACACAAAAACAACCTATTTTTAGTCCTGCTAAACTTGGTTTTGAACAAACCTTCCCAAAAGCAAGCCTCTTATTTTCTAGTTGGTGGATGAATTTTTAAAATATTATTATATCCTTTGTGTTTTATAACAGAGGCAAAGGGATAAAGGGGCTCAGATCCTTATGCACTTGGTGGAGTCCAAAATTAAGAGTTAATAACTACCCAAAATAGTGTAATGAGACACTTTGAAAAGGTGTGAAATACTGTGTCATACCAATACATCTTGGTTGATTGAGTACATTTCTGTTTGATCTCAATGCTGCTAACTCCACCCAAGATCAGGAACATTCTATGAAAATACAGAGTGCACAGCTAGTTTTAGGTTTTGTTTGCCAAAGACTCCCTTTGAGTTTTAATCCCAATTTGTAAGTCAAAGATATGACATCACACACATAAAGCTGCATCTCTGATACGAAAAACGTTATGATAAGCAGCTAAGAGAAGACACTTGAACTGTAGCTAGGTATTGCCTCCAAAATTTATGATGTTATTAAAACTCATCACATCACTGCAATTATTCCATTCTGCACTCTAAATATCAAAATTCTGACTCTATCTGGAAGGATTTCACAGGGGAAAAAAATACAACCATTTACTCAGTCGGCTTATATCAAGCCTTACTTCTGATTGAAGGGGTCATTGCATATTTAACTAAAATAAAAAGTTTAAGAAATTTTAAATCAGAGTTGGTATTTAATTATCATAGAATAATTTCAGGCTAGGTGAGAATTCACTGTTTCACTCATCAAAGCTAAAATGTAGTAACATGTCACAGCTAAGGAAAGTAATGCTTCTTCACAATGATCTGTTTTTGAAGTCTATTGTGTTAGTGTACACAAGAAGCTAACCTACTTACCAAACTCTTAGAGCACATAATCAACGAACAAGCAAGCAGATAATAGTTAGGCTTGCCTTTCAAAGTGAAAGGTACACAGAAGGCATTAGACAATTATTATGAAAGTAAACAGGTATGCCTCCAAAAAATCCCTTTTTCTCAATATTTTTAGACTAAATTCAGATTATTATTTAAACCTTTTTCAGGTAACTCCCCACCGAAATGTACAATTGCATACATTTTCAATTTTTGACTTTCAGTCGCATTATGGCAAATGCCTTTCTTATATCTGCTATTATTAAAAATAAACTGTACCTTATTCTAGTTTCCTCCCCTATATCTGATAGAATTTATGATGCCAAAAGGTCAAAGAATGCTTTAAGCTGCAGTTTTTCTTAAGCCCTATGACCTTGTTAGTAAAATGATATTTGATATACTGCTTTATAAAAATCAAGATTATTCTCCCACCATGTGAGATGTGTAAAGTCAGTTCTTATCATAATGGGAAAATCAATTCTTGGTGACACTTTTTGTTTGAGGGATTTAAAATAAAGTTTTGAGAAAAGTTAATCATTTCAAACATGTCCTAATTTTGTTCTCCTTCCAATTATTCATTTCATAGTGCTGCCTATAATTTAATATCTAAGTGGCCAATGTTGCACAAGCAGACAGACCTTATATACTAGTTTATATGAATTTTTATCTTTTAAAAAATAAATTCTAATAGATACATATGGAATATGTATTAGAGTTCATACTTTCCTCCTCTCCTTCCCATATTTTCTTCCTCTGATGAGAATGGCAGGAAAGGATAGCCAGGGTTTCAAAGACAATTATTTTAAACAAAACTCCACTTAAGACATTTCTGTTTTGCTATTTTAAAAAAAAGGTTCTGAAATCAGGCTTTTGTGTTTCTGCTTGGCAGGAAAAAAAATGTTTTAAAGAAATACAATGTGTCCAGATGAAAGGGAATTATCCTATGTAATAATAAAAACCAATAAAAAAATAAGACCAAGACTTATGGTATAAATGTGATTTACTCTAAATAATTAAGTAAGAATTAAACAGATCTTCAAGAAAGTCAAATGTTTTAGGCAAATAACTTGATATAGATTTCAAAAGATATTTATTTACTATCTTAGAAACTACATTTCATAACCATGTTTTCTACTTGGTTCACAATGAAATATGAGAGTAATAAGCAAAATGAGCTATTATTAAATTGGTTTTTGCTGAGTAGATTTTTTAATTCTCAACAGCTTATTGGTGTGCATTTTGTATAACATTTTAACCATGACATATCTAAAAACAAATACACATTTATACCCTAATTTGTAAATTTTCAAGTCAGTTTCTATGGAAGAAGAACACCTTCCTTATTTTAAAGGGAATATTTTAATATCAAAATCAAGCAAATAAGTTTTAATCCTCTTATTAAATTGGTGGTTGGTACAAACTGGATAACTTTTCTCTCTGTTTTGATTTCTTTCCCCCACCTAATAAAGCTGTCTCCCTTTTTGTTACTAAGTCATCCGACTACCTAACCAGCTACTTAATTCCGAAACTAAACTTTTCCTTAAAATTAAAAAAAAAAAAGCTTCTGTGCCTCATTAAAACGTCAGTCCTCTTTTCTGACTCGGCTCATAATTGTATCTTTTAAACCATAACTCAACCTTAATGTATACTGCTTGACACTGCGTGTTGGGAAGTTTAAGAAAATGCAGTCCATGTACCTTTAAGACCACAAGCTCACTCATGCTGCCTGGCTTTTGGCCAAACTTGAAGGCAAATGCAGGAGGACTTTTGCAAAATATTCTCCAACAATTGTAGCTCCCTCTCCCAACACTACCACCATTACCACCTCTTAAAAAAAAATCTGCGGAGTGGATCATCTACGTTCTCAGTCCATCTCACTATCCTAGGGAAGCTGCCTTTGCCTCCCACCCACTCTCTCTACCTTTTACCTCCCGGGAAAGGCAGAGATGGTTTTTGGTTTTCACAAGTTCAGCCCACACTGCACCAGAGTCCCTGGGCACCCTTTGCTCCCCTGGGGGGGTCCCTGGCCAGGTCAAAGGAAGTTCAGCCTTTTTTTTCCCCACTCAGCACCCTGTAGTCTTAATTTGCCAGGCCTGAGTTTCCCTTGGAAGGAAGGAGCCGTCGAGCCATCTTCCCCACGCGGCAGGCGCAAGTGCATGTGTGGGCATTTGGAAAGCAGTGCTGGGAACGCAGTCTGCGGTCCCCCCTGACGTTGTGAGTTCGAGTCCCGACCCTCTCGCTATGGAGTAGTCAGCTTCAGGACTCCTCCAAAGTTCGCTACCCCAAAGTCACCCCCGCGGCGCGAAGTTAAGAAACTTACTTGTTTTGTCATGGAGTCAATGAGGCGCACGTAGAAATCCTGCTCGGTCCTTATCCCTGAGCGGAGGAGGGTAAGGGGATAGGGAGATGAACGAAGGAAAATTAAGTGAGAGAGGATCTGCCGCTAAACAAAAGCAAACAAAGAATGGGGTTCCAAGTATCTGGAACTCCAAATGTCCCGGAGAAGCACAGCCTGGACCCCCGCTCCCCAGTGTCCAGAGAGGGGCCTCTGGCCTAGTCGAACTCTCTTGGAAGCCAGCCCCCAAGCAAGGCAGCTGAGAGGGCGGGCCCCCATGTGGCTACTGCCCCTTCCCAAGGCTGGAGCCCCTCTGCTCTCTCTCAGGGAGCCATCAAGGCCACGATCGCTCTAGACCCCTAAGCCCAGGGGACTTTGGGCCTGGCGTCTGGGCTCTGCTGAGGGAACAGGCCTAAGGATGCAGAGGGAGAAAGAAAGTGGCCCGGCCAGGGCCGGGGCTCCACACCTGGCCCCAGGTACGCGCGGGCCCGACACAGCCGCCCTCAGGGTGAAACCTCCTCCGGCAAAACTTACGAGAGGCTAGTTTACCCCAAGGATGGCGGACACCTGAGCTTTGCTCAAAGGCTCTCGTCCACCTAGAGCGTTCCTCGCCCCCTTCCCTCACCAGGAGCCCCGGAGGGCTGGAGCGGACCGGGCGGGAGTCTCACCGTTGCTGTACAGGAGCTGGAGCCGGTAGTGAATTCCGTTATTCGTCTTTTCGCTGTTGGCTTCCTGGGTTGCGGCAGGACGCAAAGACACAAGACATGCAGGAGAGAGTTTGGCGTGAGAGAGTGGACAGATTGCGGCGTAACTCCCCAAGCTAGGAGCTCGGGCGGCATAGCCGGACAGGCCCGGGAGCAGCACAAACTCCGGCCAGCCGACATCCCTCTGCCCTCCCTCCCCCCGACACTTACTGATCCCTCTTGCCTTCCAGAAAATACCCTGCGGTGCGAACGGGCAGTCCCCTTCTCGGGGTCTAGGGGCCCGGGCCTGGGCCAGCAGAGGCTCGAGCCACGCGGGGTCGCGCGGTCAAGGGCGGGTTCAATCCCCAGCGCCCTGGACTCTAGAGTTCGAGGCGGGGCTCGCCTCTCGACAGTTCTGGGGGCTCCGCGCGAACTTTTTTGGAGCAGAAATTAATGGACGAGGAACCCGGGTTCGGCCAGGACGGGAGGTGGCTTGGGGGACCCCACTCAGGGATGTGTTGGGATGCTTTGCCCTCGCGGAGGAGCGCGCCTTCCGGGGCACCTCGGCCTGCTAACCCGGCCGGGAATCAGGGGCGGCGGCGCCGCGCCCACTTACCTTTTCCTTCTCGACGAACCCCACAAAGGCCGTCCTCTCGATCTCCACAGGCTGGCCCTGCCTGTCGTAGAGGGCCAGGACGAAGTGGAAGAAGTTGGATTTCCGCAGATTGGAAGGCGGCTGCTTCTCAAAGTGAGCCCGGGCCAGACCCACCCCGCTGCGGCCAAAGATGCAGAGTTAGACGGCTCGGCCGGACCCGGACCCGCGACCCCTTGTCACCCCTCACACACACGCGGACCCTCAGACACCCACCTCCTCTGCCCACAGAACGCCCAATGGGCGCCCTACACGCCGCCTCGGGCGCCCTGGGCGCCTGTGGCGACAGGACAGGAGTCTTCTCGAGTGTCCTGTCCTCCCCGCCGACGACGAGGTGTTAAAAAGTTTATTTTGGATTGTGCGCGGGAGCTAAAATGCTCTAAGCATTTACTCCGACCCGACGCGCGCTGCGTGGGGAGGGAGGAAAGTGGCGGTGGAGGAGGTGAACCCGCATTCACGGAATAGACCCGGTAGTTTACAACTTGGAGGAGGGCATGGGACTGGGTTCCCTCCACCCCCTCGAATCTTCCGTTTCAGCAGCGTGGGCAGGTGAGAACGCATGCGGAGCTTGCTCGGCTTCTCGCTGCAGCCGCCATCCTCCAGCAAACCTCATGCGCGAGTGCCCGGCCTCGGGAAGCCACGTATCTCCCCAGATACAGCATGTGGAGAAAAAGGATCTGAGGGTGAAACTGAGCTGTCAGGGGTGGTCGCTGTGGGAAAGGGAACCGGGGGGTGTTTTTTAAAGACGTGTTCTGACAAAGTTTGCTGTTCCGCAGAAATCCTCACACTCATTCAAGAAATCCTATGGACCAGGGCAGCCGGCTGAGCGCGCCCGCCGGGGGTCTGGAGGCTGGGGCGCCACTGACAGCCAGACCTGACCAGGGCGCGCGCGCGCGCACACACACACACACACACACACACACACACACACACACACACACTTTCGCTTCCAGCCCAGTTACCCAAACTCACTCTCACTACCAACCACCCCCATCCTTACACTCAGCGGGGATGGGAACGGTGTTGCGGACACTTGTCCCCAGCCCGGAGAAGATGAGGATGATGTAATTAGTCATCCTCCTGCTTCCCCTTCCGCCCTCTGAGCACGACAGGGCCTGCGGCCGCCAGATCCCCTACCTATCCAAGCCCAGCTGGTGGCCTGGGAAAAAAAGGGCCATTTCTCACTTGGGACCACGAGTCCCCACCAAGGGCGCTGAGAGTGCCCAGTAAAGTTTCCCCAAGTCCATCGCCAGTGGCAGTGCCTCCAGGCCACACCGTGCAGCATCACAGGGACTGAGATCAGGGGAGAGGCTGGCAGGGCCCGTGGTGCCAGGAGGGGGGGAACCCTTGTAGATGTCAGGGTCAGAGCGGGAGTCACTGGTCTCCAGGTGGACCGAGAAAAGCTGAGAGAGCAGATAGAGAGCAGGACAGGAGAAATAAGATATTCTGGGGAAAGGTGGAGAGAGAAGGAGGGAAGGAAAGGAGAAAGAGAAGGGGGGGGGGGCGCAGAAAGAAGAGAAGGAACGAAGAATGGGAAAGAAGGACGGAAAGGGAAGGGGGTGGGGGTAGGGAGGGAGGGAGGGAAGTGTAACAAGGGGGAAGGAAGGAAGGAAACAAGGAAAGAAAGGAGGAAAAAGAAAGGAAGAAGAGAGAGAGAAAGAAGAAAGAAAAAGAAAGAAAGAAAGAAAGAAAGAAAGAAAGAAAGAAAGAAAGAAAGAAAAAAAGAAAGAAAGAAAGAAAGAAAGAAAGAAGAAAAGAAAAGAAAAGAAGAAAAGAAAGAGAAAGGAAAGAAAGAGAAAGAAGGAAAGAAAATGAAGAAAAAGAAAAGAAGGAAAGCAAGAAACAAAGAGAAAAAAAGAAGGAAAGGAGGAAAGAAAAGACAGCCCGCTGCAAGAGAAAGCCGTCACGTAAGAACACAGACATCCAGCATCCCGCTAGCGAGACGCCTCTTCTGGCTTAAGACAAAATGAAAACAGTCCCGGACCGGGCCGGCGAGTGTGCCGGCGGGCGTGGGCTCCCCGCGGGCGGCGCCCGGCTCTCCGGCCGCGGACGACCAGGGCAGCGCGGCCGCGCGGCGCCGAGCCCCGGCGGGCGGAGTGGAGCGGCGGGCGGCGAGCTCGGCCCGGCCTCGCGGCGGCAGCCGCTCCCGCCTCGCGGCTCGGCGGTCGGCGGCTGTCCTCGCGGGCCGCGCTGCCCGGGCGGTACCCACCTCTGCGCCGCCGTGTTGGCGTCCAGCACCCCGGCGCCCTGCATCCACGTCCGCACCGCGTTCATGCCGCTGCCCAGCGGCTCTTCCTTCATGCTGCTTCCACTCCGTTGGATGCTTTCCTGAATCCCAAACATGAAAACAACCTTTTCTTGTGGAAAATCTCCTCCCCCTTGAAAATATTTAAAAAAAAAAAAAAAAAAGGGAAAGAAAAACGCCAGCCAGAGATTTTTTTTTTTTTTGAGACGATGAACTCAAGCTACAAGATCAAGGCGGGCTGGAAAGCAAATTTTTAAAAAATGTAAACCTTCGCTCAAAAGTGAGCGATCATCAGAAAGAAAAAAAAAAGGAGAGGGGAGAGAAAAAAAGAAGGGAAAATCCAACGAAAAGACCAAAATTTTAAAAACAAGAGATGTATGCTTGGCTGTTGGGGGTTGTTTGGTTGGTTAATTTTTGGTTTGGGTGCTTTTTTTTTTTTTTTTTTTTTTGTAATGCTCACAGGCCGGTGGAGGACAGGAGGGGCTGGAGTTTCCTTTTGTAGAGGTACCCTTCACTTGAAGAAGCAGGAAGAAAAAAAAAAAAGCCCTGATGGCAAATTAAGAAACAATAGACTCAACTCGCGCTGCCGGCTTTGCTACTTCAAGTGTCATTTTCCACAACCAGGCAAGTTTTTTCCTCTCTCTTTTTCCTCCTCTCCCAACCAAAGCTGTTTCTTTCCTTTCAGTGCGTATAGATGAGGAGGACGCTGGTCGCCGTAGACAGACACACCAGAGAGGGAGAGCGGGGTGGGGGGCAGGGGGAGAGAGGGAGAAAGGAAGGGGGAAGGAGGGGGAGGCAGAGAGAGAGAGGAGAGGGAGGAAGAGAGAGGGGTGGACCCCGCTGGACGGAGACTCTGTTTTCTCCTTGCTAAAATAGAAGTGATTTGCAGGCTTTCCCTATGGAATCCAGTTTGACTCTCCCCAGAGCTAAACACAGGCTCACTAACCCCAAAGGGAGGAGGCGGGGCCCGCGCCTCGCGGGCCCGCCCCTTCATTTGCATAACGTCATCCTTCCGCCTCGGCGCAGCCAATCGCGGCTCGGGAGCCTGCTGGCTCGCGGCGCGGGGCCTCGCTAGCTCATTAACATCCCTCTCCGGGTGGCGCAGGGGAGCCGGCCAAAGTTCCTCGCGAAGTGGCAAGCGAAGGATCGCCGAGCCCCGGCGTCTGAGCTTGGGAGGAGCAGGGCTGAGCAGGGCAGAGCCGGGCAGGAGACAAGGGGGACAGAAGGAAGGGATTATAATTGTCAGGGATTTGAGCTGGGGTCTGAATCCTGGCCATTGCGGTCAATTTAGCATCCTCGCCGCGCCCTCCCAGGGCCGATATCGCGTCCTGCTCCGCTGTCCTGGGACGTCGGGGACAAAAGTGGAAGAGACAGGAGAGCCCGGGCAGGAAAAGCAGGACGCGCGTCCCAGGTGCCCACCTCTTCGCTTTGAGGAGGGAGTGGTGGGGTGGAAAATGGGTGTGCAAAGGTCAGGACTGGGAAACTGGCGGAGGACACTGCCTCCATGCCGGGGAGGGGTGGGTGGACTTCGGGACCCCAGCAAGAGAGGCGCTGCGGGCTATCGGGGAGTGGGGTACCCGAGCCCTGCCTCTAGTCTGGCCTCTGAAATGCCTCTCGCTCGGTCGCGAGCCTCGAAGCCACCGGCTTTAGGCACTGGCCTCACATGCTCGCTCCTAGAGCAGTGCAAGGCATAGGTAAACGGTGGAATGAATGCTGTCGCAGGAGCTGTATCTGGATGCGTTTTACAATTTACTACGATTCATTCTCTAACCCCTCACGCCCACTGTCACCCCCAAAGTAGCTTTTTCTTTAAAGTAACTACAAATAACAACATCTCTAATTGGTTGGTTATTTGATGTACAGTTTCTCTCTACCATAAAGGCGGGGTGGGGGGCGCTTTAACAAACCCTTCCCAACTCTGCCCCTGCCACATGTCAAGAGATAGATCAAGGAAGGAAGGGAGAGAGCGCGGGAGGGAGGAAAGGAGGGAGAGGACAATGCCTCCACCAAAGAAGAAATGGTCTCCCCCTCAGACCTCTCAACGTACATGTTTGTGGCCGGCAAAGGAAATCGCTAGATGTTTCTGGGTAATATGCCCCATCATTTTTTAGCAGGTTGTAACCTCTAATAAGCACATGGTGAACTTCTGTTTCATTGCCCTCAAAGGAACTCCATGACTGCCGCCAATCTGCTAAGGACTCCTTCGGGGAAATTCTTTGCCAAAAAATCCAGGTCCCCTTTCTGCCAGCCTTTCTTGGCCCTTTGATTTAGGAAGCTCATGGGGTCATTGATGGAAGAGCACACATGCCCATGCTGAATGGAACGGAGACAGGCAAGTGTTATACTTTGTGTTCTTGGAAGAGCAGGAAAGTGGGAGCCACTTCCTGATTCCTAAACTAGATGAAAGACTGTTTCAGGCCTGCGGATGCATGGCCACTATCTGCAAACACTGCTTTATCTCTTATGCATAAAGGCTACCCAGCTTTCATGCCATTTAATCTGGACCACTAATGTGCTGAGCACTTTCTCCATGATACCATAATCGATGTCATCTCCTCCAAGACACTCCTGAAGAGATCTATCTGACCCATCAGGATCCCCACAGCATCTTAGCAGAGTTCCTGTACATAGTAGGTGTTGAGGAGATGTATGTTGGTGGAGAGACTGCAAGGATTATAAATTTGTGGGAAGAGGAAAGGGGGAGCTGGACCTTCTGCATCTCTATAGAATTTAAATGCACCATTCTACTAAAAACCTAATCCTGCTAAAAACTTCCTAAAGCTCCAAGCTTAACCTCCAAAACCCAAAGTGTCCCCAGAGCAATCACTTCCCCTGTCTGGACCAACTGCTACCTGCTTTGAGGGAATCTTCCAAGGAAGGAAGCAGAGGTCACCCTCCTATCAATGAGTCCCTAATAGCTCTGGCCTAGGACCCAGGCCTCCCTCTCCTTAATTACCTGAACTTCCATTTTAGTCTCTAGTAAACAGTGTTCAGGACTCCCAAGTTTAGTCTGGTGGGGTACATACTCCAGTGATGAGGACCACATAATGGGGAATCAGATCACTGCCAAAGGGAGGCAGCAAGGGAGCCAGAGAAAGGAGAGACAGAGCCACTCCAAGGAACTGGATCAGTGAGAGGCAACAGGACCACTGGCTTTCTGGGGAGTTAAGCAGAATCTAGAAGCCCTCTGCAACTGACATGTTTGTTGAGGGGCCTGCAGCTGCCTGTTCAAAAAAAAAGAAATTGGTCTAGAGAAAGAAGACTCCACCATCCCAATTCCTGCCCCAGAGCCAGTCATCTACAGGAACTAAATAAGAGAAGGAAGCAGTCTCCACATATGCCAGACCATAGGAGGAAAAATAAAAGGGGGCAGCAATCTTTTGATAAAGCTAATTCCCTTTGGCTGTAGGAAGGCAGTAGATTCCTCACCTGGGATTGTAAGTGTGCTTTATTTTAATCAAGCTAGTGTATTCATAGCTTTTCTTCTGGGTGTCCTTGTGCTTTCAACCTGGCTTTCTCACCCAGTAATAAATGTTTAAGTAGGAAAGAAGCTAAACAGAAGGTGAAAAAGAGACAAAGTAGATGACAGAAAACCAGAAATGACACCCAGGCCACCAGAGAAGAAACTTTTTGTGGATTTCCTCTGGTGAATATTGAAGTAGCAATTGCAATGTTAAACTTTCAAAAATCCCTTAAACACTTTTCAGTCTTCCTCATGTAAGATTAGCATCACCTCCAGAAGGCACAGCATGTTTATAGAAGGGTGACTTCAAAGTATGTACTGAGACTGACTTCATCCTTTTCACATGAAGGGTACATCTCTTGTGAAAGGATACTTGTGTGTTCACCATTTCTCAGGCTTTACAGCATATCTGTAATATGACTTCAGGGTAGTTTTTAACAGTAATCTCAAATCTGGTTCTTCAGTCTGATCATATGTGGAGGGGGTGGGGAGCATGGAATTTGTTTAAAATGCAGATTTCCAGGCCTTGTCCATGCCTGCAGAATTAAGGAGAAAGACAGTGAGGGAAAAGGAACCTGTGCATAAGGAAAATACACGGCAGAATGAGTTTATATGTGGAAGGAGCCAGTGGGAAGGCTTGATGTTTTCCCTGGAGTTAAGTCTCCCGCTGAGCTTCTCAGAGTTTCTCCCACAGTAGTGGCCACGATGGGAGTTAGTGGCCACCCCCTCCTTCTCAATTGCTCCAATAAATGGAGCTCAGATCCAGTGACCAAGGACCCCACCACACACACCCCAAATTTTGAAATGTCCTCACTCTTGCCTGTCCTCACCCTCTTAAGGCACAGGGAAATCCATTCCTTTTCCTGAAGGCCGTCAGGAAAGAGATCTAAGTTGCTGCAGTAACTAAATGGGGGGTAGGGGTGCAGGTGAGAACACACTGGTCCCCTAGAAGACCAGAGACAACATGAATCCAGCCCAACTAGAACTGTGTGTATATTCGGACAAAGAGGGAATCTACTCTGCTCATCCGCCCCCAGGAGGCCAGACTTGGGACCTGTGCTTGGAAAATTCCCTCGATCTCTGTTCCCCCTACGAAGAGACACCCCTGGAAGGGTCGCCAGTCCAGGAAAATGCCCCCTTCATGTTGCTGTTAGCCTGAGACCGCTGAGAGTGAGAACTGGGGAAAGACACCTCCTTCAGTGCTGGGAAGAAGGGAAAGGGAAAGATGGGCGGTGAAGGCCGAAGGGGTTAAGTCCCTTCGCATGCGGCCGGCTCCGGAAACATCCACTGGCGGCCTGGCGTCGCGCGCGGGGCTCAACGCGCTACCGACAGGAGGAAAGGGACGGCAGTAGGTGGTGGCTCCAGGCTCTGGAGAAATGAGGACCCGAGAGGGGCGCGGCTGCGTAAGGGTCCCTGAGCTGTACTCCGACGCTGGCGGAGGTGGCCGACGGCGAGCCAAAACCCTAACGTCGCGCCTCTAAGACCTCTTTCTACCCGCGGCCTTCGGGGAAGGCGTAGGAAAAGCAGGCCAAGGTTCCACCGAGAATCTGTCCTCCCTCCTTGCTCTCAGCCACCTCTGACAAGCGGCAAAGGGAAGGAGGCATTTCTCCGGGTCCTCTTTCCAATCCCCAGCGCTACAGAGCAAGTCCCATTTGTTCACCCAGGGTGACTGACACCTCCAGTCCATGGGAACGTGCTTTCCCCATTGTACAGACAGGGAAACTGAGATCTACAGAGGCACAAAAACATTTACAGATGGCTAGGAGATACAAACCAGACAAACCCCTTGGGGGTTCTGCCCCGGTCTTGGGAGCACTTAGTCTGCCTAATCGAAGGTTTGGAGCAAGGGGTTCGAACAAACCGTTCCGGATCGAGCTTGTAGACTGTCTCGGGTTTCCCCTGGGGCGGTCCCCAGATAATAATAGATCCCATTTGTTGAAGGCTTTACCGGCATAGACTCACTAAAATCCCATAACAGACAAAGAAGGCAGGTAAACTCACCCTCACTTTACAGGTGAGGAAACTGACGCCCTGTGATTGAAATAAAATATCCTGTCCACACCCACACTGCTAATAGTCGCCAAACTAAAATTTCTCCAGAGCCTGTGCCCTTAATCTTGTATCCAAACCACACACCCATCAACAGCGCGTGTCTACGGCTTTTCCCTTGGTCCTTGCCCCCAACGCTCGAAGATCCCTTCAACTCTCAACCCCCTGGGTACCCCAGATAACAAAGGAGCATGGGTGCAAATTGCCTCAATCGAGGGCAGGGAGCAGAAGGGAGAGGAGAGGGGAAAGCGTTCTGAAAACTCCTAATGCGCGTAGCGGTTGGGCATCCTGGCAGTCAGACACCGATGCGCCTCCTCCGGCCGCCGGCGACTTGTCGCGCCAGCATCTTGCCACCTCCAGCTCAGATTCTGCCACATTTGCTATGTGACCTCCAGTCAGCCTCTTCTCCCAGTCCTAGTTGAGATCTTAGAGCTCCAGGAGCACGCAAAGTCAGGCTGACTAAACACAAGACTTTGTGGGGATGCCCATCAGAGGGCAGAAATCTGGACACCTGCGCATGGAGGAAGACCATATGGCCTTGACATGACCATAGATAGCTCAAACTTAAAGTTATTCTGAACGGAGAGAATACAATTAGGGACACTGCCAGGAAGGATCTCCACGTCCAAGACTGTCACAGGGCACGATCGTACTGTCCAAAAGCCCACGCAATTGGAGTCTGATCAGGGAAGGGCTCTAGTCCCAGGGCGGAAGGAAGACTCTGGGTGGGAGAAGGGAGCTCCGGGGCGGTTTGGAAATTAGCATCTTTTTGAGATGCCCAAGTCCTTCTCGCGTGTATTTACTTTGAGGATCAATTTACTGGATATTTACGCACCGCTCTGCGCTGTGATGTCTTTGTTGGCTACAGAGACGCAAGATGCGGGTGATGTGAGTGTGCAAATATCTTTGTATCAACGAAGAGTGACTGCATATTTGTGCGCCTGTGCGGTAGGAGTGTGTACAGGTGAGTGACAGTGCGCACCTGGGTGCGCGTGTGCTTCAGGAAATCATTCGTTGCAGACGAGTACGTGTGCATGTGAACAGTGTGTGCATGTGTCACTGGTAGACGTGTCTCGTTTATGTGAGTGGGTGTGCGAGTGCAGAAATACATGTAAATGTGCTAGAGCATCGTACACTTGTGTGTGAGCCTGAGCTCACACTTGGTTCTTCTTTCCCTGTGTGCATGTGAAATTCAGCACACAAATCCCCAAAATCTCAGATCCAAAAGTAAGGTACGGCCGAAGATGCAGACTGAGTGCCCCTCGGTAGAAGTTAAACTGCTGCTCCTTCCGCTTGCAGGTAGCTGGGAACCGCCTACGTGGCGCGGGAGTGGCGGGGAGGCGGTGGGTTAGCCCGGCGCTGAGCGAGGCGCGGTCCCGCTGGGGCCCACAAATTTCCCGGACTGCGCTCGCAATGATCCCGGCCGGACAGTTCCGCGCTGTTAACGGTTCCTCGTGGACAGTTTCTGATTATTGATGCCGTGTGTCCTAAATGAGACCGCTTCCTGGTTATTTGCTTATGTATTTATCACCTTTGTCACCGTCATTATTTGGTAGCTGTAAGAAGATAGCATCATACCCACCAGCAGCCCTGCCCAGCTCTCGGAGCCAGCCCTGAGCGAGCGGCGCCCGCGGGCGCCCGAATCTTCCCCTCACGTGGAGCCACAGCGCCGCCTCGCGATTCCCTAGATTCCCTCCTTTCGCTGCCACCAAAGGCAGAAACCCCTCCTGGTCCAGGCCCCCAAAATCCCACTACTGGTTTCCCAATGGCTTTCGCCATTCCTCTTTCCCCACCTGGAGAAGCTTCACTCCCCTTACCATCACCAGCTCCAAACCCACCTCTTCACTGAAACCATTCCAAACTCCTTCATGACTTTCCCCGATTTCCGTACTGTTCATATCACATTGGAACAGGAAATAATGTTGAAATATCGCTCCCTTCCCTAATCAGAGCGCTACCTGACAATGACTATTATTCCTTACAGCAACAATAACAATAACAATAAAACCTAGGATTTACTGAGCGCATACTACGGAGCATCTTCTGCAATGCACTGTGCTTCACACTTTACATTCATTATCTCACCTAATATCCCCAGTAAAACAATGAAGTAAGCAGCAATATAATTTCTCAGTTTGCAGATAACGCTGGAAAGTGCCTGTCCAAGGTCGCATTCAGAGCCCAACCCAAGTCTGTCGGTCTGATGCCAGAATCCACTTTTCTTAACTTCTGGGCATTACAGACTTATTCAGCTCTATATTTACAGGCTTTTAGACAGCACCAGCCACGGAACGGGCATTCATATATTTATGAATAAATGAACCACTGCCAAATTAATGTCTTCTCCAAGAGAATTGGGCTGGGAAGACACTGCAATTATCAGATAACTTGATTGAAATGTTACCACAATGATTTATCCTAAAAGAGTATTCTAACTAGCGAGGTGACATTTATCAAGTCACTTCAACCTCAGTTTCCTCATTCGTAAAAGTAAATTTGCTGTGAGGGTGAATGAAATAAGGGGAAAATATGAAGTACTTGATAAAGCCCCTCATTCTGTAGTCAATAATCAATGAAATTTTTAATGAAAGTTGTAAAAACTTAGGCACAAAACACCAAATAGACTTATCCTAGTCATATAGAGTTCACAACACCTCTATATAAAATTATGTCACTATTGTAGCTCCATTTTCAACTTGGACATAAAATATGTAGTAAAATATATTAAGTTTATTGTGGTTGGGTGTGTATAACCCTGCTCTGTTATAAAAGTTTAAGGGGTTGGGGGGAAGATATAATTAAACAGTAAATCAGCAGACTTTGACTCTCACCCTTTCCTCCTCCTTTGTAGAGTTCAGCAAGAAGGATTTAAAGAAAGACTATAAAAGTGCGTATTATTCTGGAAAGTACAAAACTCTATTTTTTAATTTAGGGGACATTCTGAGCTAGTTTGAATTTTTCCCCATTTGAAACAGTTTGTTGTTAGTAATACACTAAAAGTTTAAAAATATGTATCTAAGCAAATGACTGTACCAAAATAAAAGGAACAAATGAGGGTTGTTTAAACATATTCCAGACTTTTAGACATTTCCCAAAAAGGCTATGTTTTAAAGGTGTACATTCTCATTTTAAGATGACCCATTAAACAATTGCTCCTATTAGCAATTTAAGTGAAAATGAATTTTTCTATCTGATTAGGCTATAACTTTCCTATTATCAAGTTATTTTAGAACAACTTTATTGACTAGTATAGTCATGTCACAGAAAAGCAATTTCTCTTCAGAGAAATTAGTCTAATAAAATCTACAAAGGTATAAAGGTGCCTTCCCATGTAGCTGGCCCACAGTGTGTTTCTAGAAACTTCATCCCAACTCTCATTTAGTTTTAGTTCATTTGTGCCTGCTTTCCATTCTATGCAACACTCTTGTATCAAGATGAAAAAACAGATTCAGGAAATTTTATCTGCAGCAAATTAATGTGTTAAGAGATTTTATTATATAGCTGACATATTTTATTATCCCTCATTGAGGATTTGATTCATACTGATGGTGTGAGACATTTGCTTTCTGACAGTCACGGAGAGAGTATGTTCTGTTTTCTTTTCTTCCTTTTTATTCCTAGTATGGCAGCTATTAGAGATGTTCACCAAAATTGTAGTTTTTCTTATTTCAAGTACATAGTAAAATTGAAGTATTCTGTTCCCTCAGCATGTGACGCTATGCTTTGCTTTGACAAATGAGAAATCAGCAGAAGTAGTATGTATTATTTACAGATGGAAGCTTTACAAGTTAGTGTGCAATTCACTGAATTCCTTCCCCAACTCCACCACTGCTGGCAACCCCCAGATGGAGTTTCCCTCAGTGTACCATTCTTTGCAAAAATAACATGGAGTGGAGAACCCTTCAACCCAGAGTAGACATTTAGCATGAATGGGAAATAATCTTTTGTTACTGTAAGTCCCTGAGATTTTTTTTTTTTTTACTGCAATGTAACTGAGCCTCTCCAAACATGCCTAGGAAGGTAGCTCATTCTTCCTTTTTTTTTTTTGCCGGCAATGTAACAATTCTCCTAGAGGGAAAAGTAGACTTCCATATCTAATTAAATAAAATAATCAGATAATGAAATCATTTGACTAGAAATTTATATCTTGTTTTCTTACTCAATCCCTACATTTCCTGTGTGTCAAAGTCATCATTTGAAAAACTCTGAAATGGAGTAAACGATTGAGCTTTAGAAAGGGAGCCTTTGAGAAAAGGAATCTCAAAATCATTGCTGTGAGCTGCCACAGGAATTTCTAGTGGGCCCTTTAACCACTTGCAGATACACAATGAAGGGAATTTCGTAGACTTTCATGAGAAAGGACTTCATTGGCAATTGTATGAGAACAGAGAAAAATTTCTTCCTGCATTGTGTTCATTTCAGGTTGGTGAAAGGGAAAAATACTTGTTTGATTAGTTTGTGTTTAAGGAATGTGTTCTAGGGCAAGTATTTAACTTTTCCAGATCTTACTTCCTTCATCTGGAAAAAGAGTGTCAGACAAGAGCATCCTCCGGATGCAGTCAGTTCCACTGAGCTAGAATTCTGAGCTATCCGTTTGAGGAGTTGATGCTACTGGTGTAAGAATCTTCCTGTTTCTATCCTTAGCACCATTTTGTGAAACATTTTTAACTTTCTCATACTGATCCCAACTTAAAACAACTGTTTCTTAGGCTAGATGGGAAGTGCTTCTTTCCCTTAACCTCAAATTTTTTAAATGTGGGAATCTGCTAGAAGGGTGAGCCAAATAACTTTGGGGCCATGGTAAATGCTTTGTCATTTTCTAGCCACAAGGAAAAAGTTGCTTTTTTATTGGTGAACTATTCTCTCACCTAAGGAAGTTTCTTGTGAATTTTTAGGAACTTTTGTGAGAAAATACTGATTGTGTGACAAATGCTATAGGGTGAAATCATTGCTATCTGTTCTTTATGCTTAGAGTGGCATGAGTGATTGTAGACAGAACACTTTTACCTTCATTTGGATAATAATTTACAATTGACTCAAAGGTTTCCCACGAGTTAGTGCCTTGACTCCTTGCAACAAACCTCTCAACTGACACTTCTCCCCCATTTCACAGGGGAGGAGCTGAGGTTCAGATTTGCCCATGCCACATGGCTAGTAAGCAGCACAGTTCGGCTGTAACCCAAGCGCCACCACTGCCTATGAAATTAAGAAAGCTTTGGCAACTTTACCAGGGGATAGAAAGTGTCAAAATCAGGCCACAAGGTGCATACGAGAAAGATGCAGGACGCTTTCTGTTGCAGACAACATTGCTGATGCCTGGTTTCTCTCTCCTCTGGCGGCTCAAAAAGATTGTCATCCTCTCCTTGAAGTTAGGTGTGATCCTCTGACTTTTCTAAGCCAGGGCACTTACTTAGAGGTAAGAGACCCCCCAAGTTCCCAGAGAACTCACTCCATCCAATCAACCAGAGATATTACTGAGGGCAGATCCTTCAGTTTGGGTCCAAGAGTCATGATCATCATGAGCAGAGTTCTTTACCAATATGCAACAGATTTAATATAAGCAAGTAGTTTAAGCCACTGATACTCAGAATTTGGTTGTTATTTGCAATTTAACTTGTTCTGTCCTGACTGGTACAGTTTCCTAATTCAAATTCAAGTCTTTTGGAAAAGGGAACTATCTCTGTTAGGTAGATTTTTATAAACATGAGTTATATATACACATATCTTTTAAAGAGAAAATATCCTCCTGTGTCCCTCATGTTGTTATTTGAATTAGATGTACTATCTTACTTAAATCAGCACAAGCATGAAACTAGAGATAAGTTCTTTATGCATATAACACTTAAACAACAGTGAAACCAAGTTACAAAGTTAATGAAAAAGAAAAAAACCTATGAAACCAAGATTTGTAAATGAACAGTGATGAAATGTGCTGGATAACATTGCTTTGTGGAAATTAAATTGCCACTCAAATATCAACTGAGTTCTGAGTTCAATCAAGTAGGCTTGTTGGGGCATGGCATGTCTCTATAATTATGTCCTGTGTAATGTCTCAATTCTTCTACCATTTTTCTCTTTTTTTGAATTATCACAAAGCATTCCTTAGTTTACATGGTGTAGGAAAAACGTCCAGGAGTCATCTCAGTATCAAATCTCCCTCAGTCCCTTTCTAATCAGCCTGTGGCAATGAAGAATCACTGTTGGCACCAATAAATGCCAACTAAAATCTGAACTAGGAAATTGTGTGTCAGTACTCAGTTTGAAGGTAATTACTCAGATAAATCTGATGTTGCTTCACTTTTTAAGACTATCATTGAAATGAAAGCCATAAGGTTTTAAATTCCTATCAAAATCTAGGAACCTTCCCATTCTCAAAAACATATTTCATATGCCATGTAACTGTACACTTAAAAATAGCTGAAATGGTACATAGTATGTACATTTTACAACAATTTTTAAAACATGTGTTTCAGAGAGAATGGCATAAGCTTCAGAGCAAGACATCCTGATGATCAAATTCCCCCCTCTCCCTGTACTGATGCTGTGTGACCTTGAGCAAGTTACTTAACCTCTGTGATCCTCAGGTACCTCATCTGCACCTGTGTATCTTAAACAGTTGCTTTGAGGAACAGAGTGGGTAGAGTGAATGGAAAAGTCTAAGCCTGTAGCAGTCTGTGGAGGACTGCTATGTGTTCCCCTCCTGGACCATCACTAGACTGCATATCTCAGCTACCCTAGCAGCTAGGTTTAGCTATCTGACTTAGTTCTGGCCAACAAAATGTAGGTAGAATTTTTGGACGCCATTTCCAAACACAGTTAATAAAAACCTCTCACATAATCTTCCACTCTTCTTTCTCCTTCTTTATCAGAGAATTCAAGACAAAATTCCAATGCTCTAAGGCAGGGCTTAGCAAATATTTTCTGTAAAGGTCTTGATAGTCAATATTTTGGATTCATGAGCCTAGTGTCTGTTGCAAGTATTCTACTCTGCTGTTGTAGTGTAAGAGAGGCTACAAAGTACAGGTGACAGGTAAGGAATTAGGTGTGGCTGTGTTCCAATAAAACTTTGCTTACAAAAATAATTTTACAAAAACAGTAGGTCAAATTTGGCCCATAAACCATTGTTCACTGACGGCTGCACTAGGATATGTCACAATCATAAGAAATCTGGGTCCCTAAGTGATTGCACGAGGAAATAGACTTTAAACAAACAAGAAATAAACTTTTCTTATTCAAATAAGTCATTGAAATTTAGGGTTGTTTAACAGCATTAGCCTGCTCTGATATTGTTGGAGGAAGTCAGAGAGGATGTGACCTCAGGTTGACCCGTGAGCTGGCAATCCCAGGCTCCTCAACCTGCCCCTGTCTTCCACATGTACATTTTGCCTACCCTTCCCACAGTGGGAACTGTTTTCAAGGATGCAGCCTTGAGAGCAATGTGTTGTTGAGACCATCTGGATGGTATGTGTGACTGATCCCCATTGAAGCCTCTACACACACTTTTAAGATTCTGAAGGGCTGGTGTGGATATCCACCCACCTTGTGGCTGACTAAGACGAGCCTCATATGTAAGTTTTCTTGCTTATTAAACCTGCCACCTCCCGGTCTGGAGTGATCTGCCTCTTTCTCGGGTCTCTCCTTTACTTCCATGTTTGGGAACCGCTTTCAGAGTTCACCCGGGGAAGCTCCTGAAGTTTCACACCAACAGATATAATTCCCAACCACATCGGTGAGTTTCCATAAATATTCTTTCCCCTTTTTCCCTACATTTTTCCCTACTTTGAAGACAGGAACTATGGGTTATTCAGCTGTCACACATCCTTCCCTATATGTGTTAGTGAAATAAGTAAAACACCATCTGATAAATAATCATGCATGTGGAGAAATTAATAGATGTAACATCTAGGACACTCTAAGCTGCACTGCCCCTTCTCTCCATCCCACTACCCTATTCCTAGACATGTAACCATCCCAGGTAACCAGAGACACACATTTGGGAGAAAAATTATTTGGGTTAAGTGCATAGAGCTTGATTAATTGGCATTTTTTATGTCAACAGGTTGCTCTGTCTTAAAATAAGTCCCTGGAGTATATGCCAAGTCCGCTTTGCATTGTTGCTCAGCACTCTATAGCCAGTCACCCGTACACCTGCCCATACCACCACTGCAGTCTGGCATTTGCACCCTTCACTTATAGTCAGGGAGCCTGACTTCCAGAAGAGTAAAGAACATCTCCAAAATCATGTGCTGGCAACACCAGAAACCTAGGCCTGCCCGAGCCCCAAACATCTACCCAGAGTTGGATTCTGAAGCCTCTGGAATCTTACCCACCTTCCCTGCTTGAATGTATTTGTTGAGGAATAATTAACCTCAGGATGAGTAATTTGTCACCACTCTGTGTGAGTTTCAAATTTTCCCATTACAAAAAGAAAATGAGAAAAATATGTCCTAGATAACACAGAGAAAAATGCTTCATTGTCTTAATTGCCTTTCTATTTCAATCAAGGAAGGCATTTAATTATTTCTGAACTACATTCAAAATGCTCTCACAAGAATATTACTCTCCCCAGGTGAGTTAACCAAACCTGTGCAAAAATATGTCTCAAGTCTGAATATTAATATCAGACATTTATTGAGCACTTCTGAGATGCCAGTGACTGTCTAAATTCTTTCAGGTATGATCTCATTTATTCCTCACAGCAAGTCTATGAAGTGCAAACAGTCATTATTCTCCTCAAACAAATGAGGAAACTAAGGCACAGAGAGTTGAGAGCATTTGTCTAAGTCCCAAAGGCAGTAAGTGGGGAAGTGAGCATTCAGCCCGAGGCCACTGCCTGAGGCCACACAGCTCCCCTGACCACCTGCGGTGCTGACTCTGAAGAGAGAGCTCTAACTTTACGTTTTGAGTATATATGCAAAACTGATGTGGAAAAATCACCTAAGAGGGCCTGAGTCAGCTACTCACGAATTATTCACAACTTCAGTCCTCTGGAATTTGAGGTGGGTAGAGTCAGGAAGGGCTGAGTTTGGCTTCTTGAGCAATCTGAGGAAAGAAGCCCTTGCTGCTGAACACCTCTGCTCTGCCCCGGGCCCTGGAGAGGCCCTGGTGACATTCACTCTGTGCCTGATTCTAACTTCTTTGTCACTGTTGAAAGCCACAGGGAAAAGAAATGACTTTTCTATGATATGTATTTTATGGCCATTACCCTTATCTCACTTGACTTTTTTGAAGAATGAAGAGCAACCAGCTCAGTATTTATACTTTAAAATTAAATGGCATGAATAGGTGTGTTGTATAAGTAAGAAAAAGAAAATATTTCTTGTGTGAGGGGCTGTTCCCTTCCAAAAGCATACATTATAAAACAGAATAGAAGCTGAATTTGGAAATGTGTAGGCCATACTGGGCGCAAAATTGACACTTGGAATTGTTCACAAAGATTTTAAACTTCATACTAGGTAAGCTTAGAACAATAAAAGTATGTTTATAACTTCAGACCAAAATGTTTTTCAATTTGGGTTGAAAATTTTTTAGTCTTCCTAGTAGTCTTAGTCTTAATAGCTTGGTTATTTTTAAATATTTTAATGAAAAGATTCTTTCATTAACATTGCATAAGGATGTGATTAATATTTTTAAAGTATAAAATATACCTCTCAATGAACAAGAGCAATTGTTGATTCTTTAATTGTGTGCCTTTCAAGGCTTCTGTTCACAAGGCTGATCATTTGTTCAAATGAATCTATTTGATCTCCAGTAAATATGTTAAAGGGACTGTATAAGCTTAGCTTCTTATATTAAGATTTGTGGAAGTCATATAGCCTCAAGACATGCAAGCAGTTGTTTAGTAAAGACTTGAACCATATTAAGAAAACTGGAATTAGGTGAGAAATCTAAACAAAGCTCATTTTCTCTTCATTTTCCTTTGTGCTAGTCCATGGCCTTCCACACAGATTACAGTACTTCCTAAGAACCTAAGCACTCAAATTCCATTATATTCTGAGGATATCATGCCAACTGGGACATATTTAAGCATATGAGAGACTAAAAACAGTATCATTGAGCTTCCATTTCCCAGTCGTGGCAGCCACATCATTCAGACCAATGCCACGCTTCCCACCATTTCAATATGATTGAAATATTCTCAAAACCCCCTGAAAAGGACTGAAGTGCCAAACAACAGCAGGGAGCTCCCAGACCAGTTTTTGGAGAAACAGCTCCAAAAACTGTTCAAAATGGCATATTGAACACTGAAGCAGTTACACCCCAATAAAGCAATTCTGGTTACTTTTCACTCAGGCGTCAGTCCAGGGACTGCCCTGAGAGGGGCAACAAAGGTCGGGCTCAAAGCTCATCCAAGGTAGAAAATTTTAGAAGACCTCTTCACATTAAGCTCAGATTTCAAAGAGCTACATTTTCAACGTCAGGGCAATGTTATTCTAAACCTGTCCCTCTTTCCCCAAAGCTGGGGGATGGCTTTTGGTCCCAGACTGGTCCTCAAGAGGATTTACACTCATGTATCCACAACCTGGGTTGGCTACCGAATCTCCGATTGTGAAACTGGTCTAAGGTGGTACCCAGCAGATAGATAGTACACCTGGTAGGTGACGGAGCCGACCCAAAGCGTGGCAGGGGGAGGGTGTGTCTGTGCCAGGCTTCGGTTATCCCCAAAATAACCTTACAAAGGCCAGAAAACCAGCAAAGATTAGCAGAAACACAAAGAAACGCCACAACATCATGAAATCCAGCAGAACCAACGGAAAGCGGAAACACAGTTGCAGTCTCCTCTGGCTTGGAAAGTACCAGACAGAGTGAAATACCTCCACAGTGACCATGCTTAACGAAACATATGACAAACTTGGCACTATCTGTGGGAAAAAGGTATGTTATAGTTAACAAATTACACTATAGGAAACTATGAAATTTGTCATAACAAATTCGAAAAAGAAACAGAGCTTTTATAAAGGAAACTAAAATAACAATGTTAACTACGCAACAAATAGGTTTAAGAGCAGATGGGATAAAACAGGGAAAATTAATGAACTCAGAAATTAGAAATATTTTAGATATGAAATTATATGTAATTGTATATCTAAACCATATAAAATATAACACATATGAGATATAAATTAGAGTAAACTATCCAGCATCAAATATTGAGTAGAGAAAAATTTAAATGAGAGTAAGACCCAGGGAGGACATAGTGAGAAAGCTCACACACTTGACCAAGTCCTTCGGAGGGGAAAGAGAAGATGAAGCAAAGGAAATGTCTGAAGGGAAAATGTCTGAGAATTTTCCAGAACTAAAGAAACACATTAATTTATAGATCAGAGATCCAGGGAACCCCAAGCAAATAAATAAAAAGAAGTGGCCTAAAAGAGTGTAAATCCAAGAAGTCCTCATCACAGGGAAAAAAAAAATCTGTAGCTATCTGAGGTGATGGATGTCCAATAAACTTATTGTGGAAATCATTTCACAATATATATGAGTACCATGTCATTATGCTGTTCATATGCTGTGACATCTTCTGCTTAAACCTATGAAGTCTTGTATGTCCATTACATTTCAATAAACCTGGATGAAAGAAAAGAAGAAAAGGAATCTGCAACTAAATCCATGATAGTAAAATTGCAGAGAAACAAAGGTAAAGAGAAAAATCTTAAAAGCAGCTGGAGTTTTAAAAAAATGTTACCTTTAAAAGCCTGGCAGTTAGGCTGACCTTTAACAAACAGCTCACTGTTATTCTCCACCGCAATGATGGAAGATAGAAGACAATGGACTGGTATCTTCAATGGATCAAAAGAAAATGATTGCCGCCCCAGAAATCTGCACCCAGTGACAGATAAACTAAACCTGAGAGAACTTGGCACCAGCAGATTCTCACTACAGGAGCTCTGCTGATGTGCTCAGTTAGGAAGAGAGGGGAAAAAAGATCTGAGATGCAAGGAAGTTTGTGAAACAAAGGAAGTAGAGACTGTGGCTAAGTAAAATAAGCATCGGCTATATAAAGCAGCAATGAAAATTCCTCGTGGGGAAAAAGAGGGATTAACTTCAGGTATAGGACAAAACACATGAGTTTGAAGAGGGGAAATGGAGAATGGATCAAAGGCTTTCCTTGTGATCCTTATTTGTCCAGGAGGGGGATACAGGCCCTGATGACCTCTAGACTTGGGTACGTTAATTATGCAGGTTGTAATTTCTGTGAGGTATTAGGTTCATAGAGCTGCTATAACAAACTACCACCAACTGTGTGGCCTAAAACAACAACTTATTCTCTCACAGTTCTGAAGCCTAGAACTCCAGAATCCAGGTGTTGGCAGGACCAGGCTCTCTAAAGCAACACTACCCATCTCCACGTCTGCCTTCACATGGCCACCTTCCTCCTGTGTGTCTCTGTCCTCTCTTCTTGTGACCGCCTGTCATGTCAGATGAGCACCCACCCAAATGACCTCATCTTAGTTGGATTCCATCTTCAAGATCCTGTTTCCAAATCAGGTCCCACACAGTCCTACCAAGGGTTAGAACTTCAATATATCATTTGTTTTTTGAGGGGATGCAGTTCAACCCATAAACAATGTAACAGTG